>NW_025335762.1:10517387-10590003 GCF_004798865.1 Varanus komodoensis
TCCCAGGATGGTGCTTCTGATTCGGGAGGAGCTCCCCAAACATCAGGACATGATGACTCCAAGCAAAAAGAGAATTTGTCTGAAGAAACCTCCCACAGTAAAGCTTCTGATATAGGAGCACCACCTAAAAAGTCAGATCCTGTCTTCAGGGATCCAGACTCCAAGGAAAAAGAGGACTTGCCTAGTGAGCCCCAGGACACCTCCAAGCAAAAAGAGAATTTGCCATCTAAGGCTGAAAGCTCCCAGGATCAAACTTCTTTTCAAAGAGAAGAAAAGGAGGAGGAAGACGAGGAGGATGCAGGTCAAGAGGATCAGGAGGAAAAGTCCGAGAGTGATAAAACAAAGAGCTCAGTGGCTGTCCCACCCCAAAAGAATGAAACTGAAAATAGCCACTTTTTTGCCTACTTGGTGACCACAGCTATTGTTGTTGCTGCATTGTACATTGCCTACCATAATAAACGGAAGGTGAGTTTCTATCATTTATTTATTTAAAATGTTTGTGTATTACTTGCTGCCCATCATAGTCCTCAAAGCAATGTACCATAACATTAAAACAAGCAAAACAAAAACCAAGCAAAGGAGAACATTATACATAAATAATCAACACAGTTTTAAAGTCCAGAAGGGCTGGCAAAAATGCAATTTTTATTGGCTGCTTAAAACTTTAAAATAGATGTAGCCAGCCTGACCTCCCTTGACAGGGAGTTCTACCGATGAGATGTAGCTACAGAAAACACTGTCTCATGCACCTGTCAGCCTCACCTCTGAAGCCTTGTTTGCCTTAATCAGAGACATACAAAAGAGCTTCTGATTAAGATTTCAAAATAGCAGCAGGCTTGTATGGAAAGAGACAGTCTTTCAGGAAACCAGGCCTCATGCTCTTCAGGGCTTTATAGGGCAAAACCAGCACCTTGACTGTTGCTCTGGCTTCCGATTTGTTTCCAAGTAATTTGTTCAAGACAGTGAAAAATGGTCTGTAACGCAAATGCCAGACAATAGTATGGCTGCTGAGTTTCACACATGCTGTACATTTTGTGGCCTTTACAAGGTCAGCCCCATGGAAAGCAAATCACAATTAAGGAGTGTGATATCTGCCAAGGGAGGGACACAGATGGCACACCAGCTGAGCCTGGAGAAATGAGCTCCTGGCCACAACAGCTGCTTGAGGATCCCCAAGAGCAACTTCGTGTCTAAGCTGGTTCTTCAGAGGGAGTGCAACCTTCTCCCCAGGCTCAGATCCCAAAAGGGTTAGAGTGGTTTGTGTTGTGCAAACCTGTCAAACAGGCTATTGGAGACTTAAACAATCCTTGTGTAACTCAGTCTGTGTTAGGGTTATGTGAATGTTGCAGAAGACATGTAGGCTGGGGAGCTTCCTTCTGAAGATGGCTACCCCATCTCTTTCTTCGTGACATTCTCTGGGCTTGTGAATACATTTTTTTGCTGGTGTTTGGCCTGCCAAATTGTTGAATGACTTAAGAACCTGGAAACCAAGGAGTTTACATGGTGTCTTCCAATCCCCTCTCGTTTGTTTATCTGGTAGTTTCATTAGTACTTATTTTCTATTTTAATTGTTGCTTAAGCTGCCTTGCAAATTTTAATTGAAAGATGATGCTTTCTTCTGCCCAATTATTGCCAAATTATTTACTAGCTCTCTTTTTCTTCCGTTCAAAGATCATTGCCTTTGCTTTAGAAGGAAAAAAATCAAAGTTAACCAGAAGACCAAAGTCTAGTGACTATCAACGACTGGATCAAAAAGTAAGCTGCTGCACCCTGGCTTTTTATTAGCTTGTTGGAAGATAACTGTCAGTTGTGGATATGATTTTTTCTATCCATTTTAAAAAGAGTGCTTCTTTCAAAAGTTTGCCATGGAAATACGTGTGGGGATACCGTATGATTTGTAATGTTGGCTGTGGGTGTGGAGAGTAGTCTATGTGAGCTAGTACTGTGGTTCAGGTTCTTTCCTGCAGAGGACAGCTGAAAAAAAACCCAAGGGTCAAACAGGTTGTCTTTTAATCTAACAAGTCAGATTAATCAGAAAAGCTGTTAGGTTAAAAGTACAGGATTTGCTCTTCCATATCCTGCTTGCTTTTGCTTCCCCTCTAGTGCAGTTTACTGGCTGAAATCCATGGAAGCAAATACACAGTCATATGAGATAAGCATTGACTGTGACCAGATGCACTCATTTCCTAGTCCTGCTAAGAAATCAATGTCAAATACAGGGATGTGCAGAGGAAAGTATTTTGTTTTGGAAACCCACTGTGTTGTCTTCACTATGATTGACATAAAACACTCTCCAACTTAGTTCGTTCTTAGCTGGAGCTTCACCTTGGCACAGGAATTTTAGTCTTGCACCTTTATTTAAATGTCCTTTCTCTTCTTTTTAATCTATGCAGATCTAAAGTCAATCCAGAAACTCCAGCGTGTTGCTGAGTTGAATAAAGACTTGTCCCACAAATGAGCTCACTGAAGCACAGGTGACACCCCGCCTTCTATCAGTACAGCCCCGAAGCCTTTAGGCTGTGCTGTTGTGCCCAGGTGGAGGGAAGAACAGAAGTGCTTTTAACTGTGCACCTGCACTTTGACAGTGGTCGTGTCTGGTACCTTTTGAAGTCCTTGGCTAATTGCACCCCTCTCAGCTACTTGGACTGTTTTATCCTGTACTGTGACATATGAATCAGTAATGGGCAGTACTGTGTGTTTCCATGTGTGTCCATCCAAATGATGTGGTACTCATCTTCTACTGTATCAGTTCAAAGGGCTGCATTTCAGGGGTGCCTTGCCTGTCGGATGAACACATGGGCTTTGTCTCCTAGATTCCTGATGTTGTCCTCCTAGCCGACAGGGTGGTTTGTGGTTGACATAATGGAAGCTGTCAACCTCCGCCCATGGGCTTGAACACTAAAACCCCCTTTGCACTAGCCGAGGCACATTTTTTGCCAGACAGACCTGTCAGAAATCTTCTCCTTATAGATGGCAATATTGAGAAATGACTATTCAATGTTGCACATCTTTCTAGAGATGCTAAGGATATGGGGGAAATGATTTTGTTGCATTTGACTTCTGGCTTCCTAACTCCTCTTTTGTGCAGTTGTATGGTAACATTTCTGATCATTAGACTAAAGGACGTGTGATTTGATGGCTGCTGATAAGAAATAATTTGGGTGGGTGTTATAAATCCTCTGAGTCATGGGTTTTTTCTTTTTTTACCAGTTTGTCAGCCTGCAGTCCCATAAGCTCATTTCAGATGTCTCAGGAGTATGGTAGTAGGATCTGAACTGATCTGGTCTACCTTAGGACCATAAGTAATAGAGTGGCAATATGTCCTTGAAGATCATTTTTTAAAAAATGAAGCATTTGTAAACACTTGCCTTTTGCACCATAAACTCACCATTCCAGTATTGAATTAGACTGTCACTTTTGAGCCCGAGATCTTAATTGCTGTTGTATAAATCAACACTTTGGAGCCCTGTGTTGAGGATCACTTTTTAAATGTTGAAGGACACTTAGGTAGAAATAGCATCATTCACAAGTGCGCTGCAGAAGATGGTGGTTCAGGGTGTGTGTGTGTGAGAGAGAGCGAGCGAGCGAGTGCAACAGCATATATGTGGTATCGTAACACTTTTTCCTCAAACCGAATATAGAGTAAAAGTTACTACAGTCCCTGTAATTTCACAGAACAGGCTGTAAAGCAAAGAAGCTTGTTCTTTTAATGATTGACTTGAGCTTGTGGCCTTTTGCCCTTTTCTACTGTTCTGTTTGGCTTGCTTTTTTTCCTACTCTGGATGTGAAGAAGAAACTAAAGTCTGCCCAAAGCCACCTTTGAATTTACATACATTTCCGATCAGAGCATTCAGTTGAAAGAACGATGTTGTGAAACCTGTTTAGTCAAGCTAAGCTTTGTTGCCTTTAAGCCTCACCAGCGCTAGTGCCCATATCCCACCCAAAGGCATCACTCTTTTCTGCAGCTCCTTGACTTTGCTTCTGTCTGTGTGTGGAAAGGTAGCTTGATGATCAGACCTGTCTCTAGCAAACACAATACGCTTATTTTGAACTTGGGGAAGCTTTCAAAGCTGGTTCTCTTCCACCACCCTGGCAGCTGGAAATAGTGCAGTTCATTCCACCCCTTCATCCCACCTTGTAAGTAGACTAGCTCCAGATAATTTTAGCACAGGAACAGCCAGCTAAGGGCTCCTGCAGTGTTGCTCATTAAAGGGTAAAGATCCTCTGGTCTTTGGTATGCCAGGTGTCCACTGTATCCCCATGGAGTTCTTTGTAGTGCTACAGGTAATAGAAATTGCAGATGGTCAAAACTGTATGGTATTTCCATGCCATAAAAAGGGTGTTTGACCTGCTGCTAGCAAATGACTGCCTGTTCTAGCATGAAAACTAGATTTTCTAGAGCACAATGGAATCTCTGGCACAGAGCTGTTAATGAGAGCACTGGCGAGTTGAATCCTCTTGTTGCATTTGATATAACATTCAGTACATAGTGTCCTCAGTTCATAATAATGGACTCTTTGGAATGCATTTTTTTCTTGTTACTATACTCTGGGCATGAAGTTTTAAATATTGAAAGTTTGCTCAATATTCTCTTGTGTTGGCAGTTTTTTAAACCTCAACTTCAGAGGAGTCAAGTTCTGTTGATGGTTTGCTTTCTTGCCTAAAGTTTCTTGTTTTTTCCTAGATCAGCTCCTTCCCCTGCTTGAATCCACAAGTGTGTAGTTGTGGTTCTGGAAGCTTTAAAAAACGAGAGAGAGACTTTAAGTGTTCAGATTTGTTTTTAATCTCTTTGTAGTCTCTTTTTTCCTGTGTGGTGATCTCAATAAATAGATGATACCAAACATCCTTTTGGTTTTTCCGAAAAACATTTAATTTCTGCTAAGTTGTCATAATGAGGAGGAATTTTTTTATTGGAATTGAATCATTAAGCATCTGGCTGCTGTTCTAACCAGGGAAAAACTTGAATGGTGGGCTGAAAGTGTAACAGAATGAGATTCAGTAGGGACAAGTGCCAAGTCCTCCACCTGGGAAAAAGAAACCAAATGCATCGATACAAGATGGGGAATACACGGCTCAACAGAACTCAAAAAGAAGATGATCTTGGAGTAATTGTGGACAATAGGCTAAACATGAACTAACAATGTGATGCAGCTGCAAAAAGGGAAAATGCTATTTTGGGATGCATTAACAAGAAGTATTAACTTCCAAATCATGAGTAGCAGTAGTTCCTCTATACTCCTCACTAGTCACTCCTCACCTGGAATACTGTGTCCAGTGCTGGGCACCAAGATGTAAGAAAGATTCAGCAAAATTAGTGTCCAGAGGAGGGCAACAAAAATGATCCAAAGTCTCTCTGCCTTATGAGGAGAGACTGAGAGAACTGGGTATGTTCAGCCTTGAGAATAGGAAACTGAGGGGGGACATGATATCCCTCTATAAGTACCTCAAAGGTTGTCACAAAGAGGAAGGTCAAGATTTCTTGCTGATGCCAGAGTGTAGGACATGGAATAATCAATTCAATTTGCAACAACTCAGATTCTGGCTGGTCGTTCCTCCTTGTCGGAGCGATACGACAGTGGAATCAGTTGCCTGGAGAGGTGGTGGGCTCTCCCACACTGGAGACATTCAAAAAGAAACTGGGCAAAAAGAAAGTGGGGTGGTGTAACTTGGTGTCCTGCAACAGCAGGGGGCTGGATTCCATGGCCTTGGCCCTTCCAGCTCTAATATTCTATGAGTCTATAACTTTGTTGCCAGTGGCTGTTGGGGACCCAGCTGACCCAGGGGGATCCAGTTGATGTCTGGTGGCCAACAGTCACAGTGGACGTTGGCATCTACTTTGAAGAATGCTCTGAAATGGAGTTCTGCGGATAACTGATGCAGCTTGTTAGACATCTTGGTCGTTATCCATATTTTAACCTGCATTGTGCCAAATCGGTCAAAAGAACCTGCTCTGCTTCCAGTTTCAGATCGGCCAGTTGTGTCAAAGGATTAGAACTGGGGTTGTCAGAGAAAGTAAACAGGACTCTGCTTCTTGAACAGACGTCTCCCCAACCCAGAATGCTTGAATTCTGGCAGTGACCAGGTGCAAAATGTAAACACAAAGGGAAAACATGAGACCAGTGTCCCTAACATCCGTTTTATGGGATCCCCAGGTAACAGAGTCCTGAGAATGGATAAGGAAACTCTTCCATATTCCCAGTACTTGCCTGCTAGCAAAGGTGGTGTCCATAACTAGGCCTATCACATACGTGGTGCTGTAGGGTGGTCTCCATATAGGGTCTGCATCTGCCATGGTAGATTTGCTTGAGATGTAAGGAGGATGTACCAAGAGAGGGAGCCGAATGAGGGTCCTTAGCCAAGAGCCCTCAAGAACCTGGAGCTGACCTGTGAGTGCATGGTATGGCAGGTCTTCTGTGTTTGTCTGCATTTAACGTGGCCCTTTCCTCAAGGTCTCCTCCTGCAACTTTCCCCAACTTGGGAGCCGTACAGGTGTGCTCACAACGCCCCTTATTCTGGGCTATATTGGCTCAGGGTGATTGTGGGCCAGGTTGGGGAAGGCAGCAGGGCCCCGAGACTGAAGCAGGCTATGTTATATGTTAGCCCTTGTAAATATTTGAAGTGTATTTCATGGGCGGTGGCTTTCTTTAGGTTTACGCACAACATCTGCCTCCTTACATCAGTTATTGCTTCCAATTCTATGTATTATTTTAAAAGCAGTTTTAGCTTAGCAAAGAGTTGCTGCCCATTTTATCGAGTTTCCTTATAAGCAAGGCAAACAAGGCCACCTGTGGGTTGATCTGATTATCCGGAGCTAATCAGTGGAGCTCAGACAGACTTTGGCAAGTGTGTTACGGTCAGAATGCAAAGTGCAGGGCAGTAAAACCTGGGTGACATTAACAGTTTACATCCTCCTAGTGGCATAGTGGCCCCCCAGTGGCATAGTGGCCCCCCCACGGGGACTCTTGGTGAACTCTAGAAGGTGGAGCTGGAACTGTGCTGCCGGTTGCCAGCCGCTGTTTCTTTTTGTGAGTACTGTGTGTACGCACACACATGCAATGTGGAGAGGGGGGAGGGCATTTTTTCTGCACCAGTTTCCAGTAAATTAACAAATGTGGCCTAGAAGGGATTACAGGCATTGAGCAGTTGGAGCTCAAATAAATGGTCAGTATTTCCAGGGTGAGCCCTAGCAGAATACCTGAATTCATCCCAAGAAGGTTGACACACATTTAGTCATTTTATCACCATACATTGCAAATGCACACATGCTGCAGTTCACACATTTCTGTTGGCTGTGCAGATGATTTCCACTGAGGTTGCGCCGAACATGTGGAGAGGGGAAGGTGCTGGGAGGGCGGGCCCTGGCCTCCACGCATGGGTTATGCCTTGTGACCTGGGCGCAAGATTCCGTCATGCCCTCTGGGATACAACAAAAGGCTTCCTGAGGGTCTGCACAAGGGTGCATAACTTGTTACTGACAGAAGACACAGATTTGCATATTGCTAATGTATAGGTGTGGGTACCAATTTCAAAATAATGACTCTAAAGAGAAATGCACATCTCACTATAGCAGGAAGACTAACCAGGTAGCCTGTGGGCCTTCTTAGCTTTGAGGCACCCTGGTCAGCAGCTTATGGGCTCTTCATCTTTAAACTGAGCTCCCCCTGCACAACCCTATTAATAGAGGATGCCATATATTAGAGGGTTGTCCTCTATGAAGTAGGATGTATGGCCACTCCAGCTGCACCTTGCATCTGGCAAGGGTTTAAGAGGTATACACAAGGTCAAAAAGAGCAATGTGGTCGTTGAAGCAGAAGACCGCTTGCAGAGGTGATGATGGTCATTCCCATCTTCTCCCTCTCCTGTCGTGTATTTCATTGGCTTTGTTAAGGGAAAAGGAGACCAGCCCCAACTTGGCAAAGGAGCAGAAGACACCAGTGGCAATTTGGCTCCCTAGCATTTCATGGGAGTTTTGCTCTGTTGCATTTCATCTTCCTTCCCCAGCCTCGATTCCCCACCAAATGTTTTGGACTGCAACTCCCATCATGCTTTCTATTGATAATGCTACAAGGAGATGCTGCAATTTGTAGTCCAGAACTTCTGGCGGGCCTAAGTTTGGAAAAGTCACATGTAAAAAATCCAGTAAAACAAAATGTGAACAAGTAAAATGTTTTGGGCTGACATTTTCCCCTTCTGTGTTTGAGACGTTTAATAATACAGGGAGATGCACCCTGAAAAGTGACCATGTTGGCAATAGCCTTGTTAAAATTGTGTTCGTTTGCTATCTAAAAGGAGGAAAATAGTAAGATTTATCAGTGACAACTAGAAGAAAGTAGGAACTGTCCCTGGTAAACAAGAAGTTAAGGCACATACAAATTGGAATTACAGATCAAGGTAAGTAGAATAACCTGCTGCAGGAACAGATTATTTGTAACCAGGGTGGAGAACTTTCTTCCAACCTAAGGACCCAATGCCATTTCAGAGAAGCTTTTGGGGGCTTCACTGGAGGACTGGGTTGGGGCAAATGCCAGAATGGGCCCCCTGGAACTGTACATGAATGACATTCATTTTCGGAGTCTGGTTCCTTAGACAGCTAAAATGGCTCCATTCATGCACAAGATGACAGCCAGCTCAGGGAACCCCCAATATCAAGAGAAGTACAAGGAAAGAAGGGAGGAAGAAAAAACTTAAAGGGCAGAGAAAGACCCCCCAAACTGCCTGATAGAGCACTGGAGTTGGTTGCAAGAGAGGTCATGGTGGGCTAGACACTTGAGCAGAAACACTTCATTCCACCAGGGATTCCCTTGCATCTACCCAGTTTGCAAATAAAAGCAGGTGGCAACAAAGCCCCTCTCCCTGGTGCTGGAATAAGCTGTGCATTTACTTGGACTCTAGGCAATAGTGTTACAGAATTAACCTTAGAATCATTAAGGAAGAGTGGATTGGCTTCAGACTTAGTCAAGCTTAGGGTAAACCCACTGAAATTAAGAGGAGTATAGTAGTCTGGAAAATTTCAAGGGATCTACTCAAAGTATATCTCAACTTGGATCTAACCTAATCAAGTACAGAGGAGGAAAAGTGATTGCTTCTCAAGTTGTGTAATATTACACCAGACACAACCTAAAATGGTCAAAGTCGGAGCAAAGCAACAGCAAATGTGTCTGCCATTCATCTTCCAGTGGAGACTGGGAATTATTGGCAACTTATTTTGGGCAATGATCTATTTCACATGGTTGAGCTGCTCCTTGGAACATGGGGATCACGGTCAGCATAGAAATGTGGCCTATCCAAGTCCGTTACTCCGCAGTTCAAGAGTCATTTCTCATGAAATAGGATTGGTGCCTCCTTCCTGCAGTCAGTTCAAACCCTGGTCACTGGAGGCTGGTCATCCTTGTGATGAGAAGGGGTAAACTGGTCTCTCCATGTTTGTGACAAAGCACGGCATCTCTTTAGCACCTTGGTATTTTCCTTTGGCTTCACAGAAGAGTGCAACTTTCCAGCTAATTCGAGTCATTAAACGAGCAACTTCAAAATGGTGTTCTTCTCCTTCGAGCAGTTCCAAAAAGGCACGGAGGAACATGGATTCCCACAGATTGATGAAGGAAACATAGCCTGCCAATGTCAGAAAACATAAGTTAAGGACACTGTTTCACCTCTGTTAAGCTGGTGCCTGCCAGCTAGATTTCTCTGTAGCCTTCAGACCTGGTCCATCAGAACTAACTCTAGTAAATTCTGGCTGTGCAGTCACCCACATTTGTCCATATTGGGATCACAGGGCCAGAACTGAGTCATGTTTCCTCGCAGATGGAGCAATGGAAACGAACTCAGGTTTTCTGCTCTATAATAGCAACCCTTCACTGAAGACAAATCATAGATGGATTTTGCCCTCTCTGTGTGGGTGCCTGTCTGCCCTTAGGCACAGCCAGTTTGCAACAAAGGAGCACGTTATGGCAGGTAAACTGATGTTTTTGAGCCCCAATTGTCTAACAGCAGCAACAAAAAAGCTCATTTAACTCTCCTGCAATGTTGCAAAGAGCAAGGGGGTGGTGCTGCATTTTTGTGTGACAGAACTTGAGAGCTCAGACTGGGCACTGGGCTGAACATGAGCAACCAGAGGTAGCCTGCGTCTTCATTCTCAGTGGATGTCCACCAGCCTGAGCCACTATTTTGCATGCGTCTGTAGGAGGTGGACTTCGGAGTTCTAGGAAAGAGATCCTGTAAGCCAGAAGTCTGCTCATGGCTGCTGTTGAGAACTAAATAAAAAGCAGAGGCTGCACCTGGACTGACCCCCACTGAATCCAGGAGAACTGAAGGATACACCTAGAGCTGCTGTTGCTCCTGAAATGTGCTTTAACTGCTCAGACTGGTTTGCACATTGGTAAGGCGAAGCTCAGAAGTTGAAGCATATTTTTGCCCATCACATATATCTGATTTCTCCCTCCACCTGCCTTTGAATATGCTTAATTGCAAGCAGAGATCAATCCAGTGAGAAGCCATTCTGTCTGACCAGCTTCCCTCTCTGTGCCTCAAACAAGCTATTCTCAGGATTTTCCTCTACTTCTCTAAAAACTTAAATTATGTCAAGCTCCAGGAAAAAAAAACATTTGAGAATGTAATTAGACTTTTTAGGCAGCAGTCTCACAACTTGCATGGGCGTACCTGGTGGAATTTGTTTCAGAGTAAACACACAAAGGGTGTGCTTGTTAGACTTGCATACCTGGACTGCAAGAAAACATGACTGCAGTGTTGTCAGGGATGGAGAGATAGTGTGAGAAACAGTCCGTCTCTGGCTCGGTGCCTCCTGTCTCCAGGCCTGGGCTGTCCATCTGCAGGTTTACACCATACTCAATGCTTGTTCCTCGGCAGGCCTTGAAAACAGAGGGAGTGCAACAGCTATTGAGCCACCTTGTAGGGGCTCCCAACAGCAGCCCCCTGTGTGGTGCGCGCAGCCAGAGAAAGCTTGTGGTGCCCACAGCCAGAGAAAGCTTGCAGCTTCCCTTTTCTGGAGCATGAGTGACCCAGACATGTGACTGCTTGAGCCTGACCAGTTTGTTTCTGAGCTCCGTTCAGGATCACGCTAGATGCAGCCTTGCTGTGTGTGGGAATTTCTTTGCCATCATGAGTCAGCCGTCGGGGATGGGTCAAAGCAAGCAGGGCATCATATGGCTTACTAAGAGTCATGTGGAGCTGGGAATTCCTTGGTGTGGAAGGCAGGTCAGTCTCTTACAGGAAACAGGCAGAAGTGGCGTATTTCCCTGACACGTTGACTTCTGAATCATTCATGTACACACTCTAGAAACCTAGCATATGGTTTTTCGGTGAAGGTGGACTTCCTGCATGCAGGTTTCACTGGGTTGGGTTTCATGCATTTGGGTGAAATTTGCTTTGACCCACTGGATTAAAATAGCAGATGGGGCTATCTCCCCTGCATATATGTCCCACTCACTTAAATGGGGCTTATTCCCAACTAGGAATTGCAGCCTAATGCGTCAGTGCAGCTTTGAGCAGATCTAATTTTCCAATTCCAGGAAGCTAGTAGCTGTGCCAGTTTTGCTAACAGTCTCATGACACCTGAAAGCAGGAGTGGACAAACTATTTTCAGCCCAAGGGCTGCTTTCCATTCCAAGGAAAAACCTTGGAGTTTATTATTAACATTTATCCACTCTATTATCTGCCAAAAAGCCATCAAACTGTGTAATTTAAAATAACAAAAAGGTAAAATGATAAGAATGAAGTGCTATATTAAAGCAGATGTCTCTAAAAACAGTGGCTGGTCAATCAAACCTTAAACTGTCCAGAGAGTCATGAAGCTATTTTGATGGTATATAAAAGTGTTAAAAATAAATAAAAATCAAGCAACCCTCCTGAAATAGAGATTTTTCAAGAGGTCCTGGGAGCAACATAAAATTGGTTCCTGCTTCGTCTCCATCACACACTCTCAGCCTTTTGGAAGATCACACACCTCATCCAACTAATTACCCACAAGCTGTCCAGTACAATCACAGATGGTGCATTGGGCTCATGACTAGCCACCGGCTGCATATAGGACATCAGTCGCGCCAACCCACCAAGCACTTTAAAGAAGTAACATGCATTTTTCCTAGCCCTCTGTGCCTGTTTCCTAGCCCTTTGAACCTACCTCCACTAGTTCGTGCTTTCTCTCTCCGTGGAGTGTTGCAAATCTCCCCCGCTGGCTTTCAGCTAGAAGGTGTCCAACTTCTAGCCCACTGCAAAATGTGGGTGGGACCACTCCCTCTGCAATGCATGCACTCACACACAATGTACCAACACACCTGCACACGCGATGCACACAGGAGCCCGGGACCCTGCTATATTGCCAGCACTGGCTAGTAGCAGCCATTCCGGGGGGTTCACACAAGGTCATTTCCTAGCCTACATGGAGATGCTGACGATTGAGTCTGGGGCCTTTGACCTGAAAAGCATTGCTCTGCTGTTAAGCAATTACTGCTCCTCTATTCACGCACTCCTTCTCACACCCATTTGTATGGATCACATGCCATCCGCAGGCACAAGTGGTTTTGAACCATCCTGAAAACATGAAGGATCACGGAATGGAACAATTTCAGCCACCAAAGAATGTTGGCTCTAGAGAGGGGATGGAAAACAGGCAGGAGAGTGGAGAATGAAAAGGTGTAACCCGAGACGGCATAGCTGGCTGGCTGGAACCCTGATCTGAAGGAATAGCCACAGCCACGCACACTCTAAAACAGCGCAGCACAGCATTGTGTCCAGAACAAAGCAGCAGGCAGGGCAGAGACTGCAGAAGTGTGCCCTGTGTGCCTATTTTGGTTACACTGTTGTTGAGTTTGAGAACTGGGATATAACCAGTGCTTTTTTTGTAAGAAAAAAGGTGCCGGAACTCATGAAATTATTTACCTTTTGCACGTAGTCAATCACTACACACACATCAGTTGTGTAACAAAACGTAACGGTCACCGCATGCAGTAAGCACTCAACGCGCGACCACATGACCAATCACAAGCCGAGCAGCGCCACAAGCCGAGCAGTGCCATCACAACCAGCGCGAACGAAATACACATGCGTTGGATTTGACACACAAGCAGCCCGCATGCACCGTTTTAATGATTTTGCTGCCGACCTGCTACACTCAACGGGGTGATTCAAATCCAGGTGAACCAAACATCAAATTTTCAAAAGTTATTTTTAAAACTTGGAAAATCTGTCGAAAAAAGTTGCCGGAACTCCGTTCCAGTGCATTCTATGACAAAAAAAGCACTGGATATAACAAACACATCTCTCACTTGCATCAGAAATGCCGGGAATCTTACAGGCAAGAGAAGATGGGCTGAATTTTCTCATCACTGTGACTGTTAAAAGCATGTGCTGAAATTGTAAGCTTGCGCTCCCCCTTTTACCTGAATGAAGAAGATTTTGGGCTTTCCCACCAAGTTATGACTTCTCTGAGGTGATAATATGTTGAAAATCCGTGTGAGCTGAACAGGTTGTCCTTCACAATCAAATATGCTTCCTTCTGTTCCATGACTGGAAATGATACTTATGAAACAGTCCCCTTGTTCTGCATAGCATTCTGCAAAGGCACAAGAGAGTTGTTTTTATTATTCTATTATCCAAATGCATCTTCTGCCTGTCACTGAAATACCAAAGTATTTTACAATCAAGGGTAAAATGTATTGTTTTTTAAAAATACTAACAATGACAAAAGAACAGAAGAAGGATCAATTAAAGCAGCCTACAGACTGATAGTTGAACAATACAATCCAGTACAGAGATAAATCCCTCTGAGTTCCCAGTTCAGCCAAAAAGGCAGCAAGTTTGCAATGTTATAAAAATGAAAGCTCTCCTGTGAATACAGTGGAACTTCCTTCTGCATATTATTGTACTGTAACTATGTCATAATCTATTAAGCTTTCATGAAAAGTTTGCCAAAATAGAACAGTCTTTTCTGTCCCCCTAAGGCAGGAGTGGGGGGCTTGGTCTTTCAACTTCCACCAGCCCCATCGAGTGTAGCCCATGATGGGGGCCTTCCTGGGCAGTAGGTGAGCCCACCTGGGGATGAGAGTTCTCGCTAGCCCTCCCCCAGTCCTTTGTATTCTCACAATCTGAGAAATACTGATGAGCCCAAGAGTATCAGAGTATCGCTAGGATGCTTCTCCTGATGGCCGAGCTGTAGCTCTTTCAACCAAGACTTGGTTTTCGGACCCACTCCCTTTCTCACCGCCCTGATTGGTCTCCTCTGGTCAGGTCCCCATTTGTTGAACATGAAGGAGACAAAGCAATCAGCATACCTTCCTCATAAATATCTTCTATTTCCTTAGCTGTCAAATCATAGTGCACTTTTACAGCATAGTTGCACTTGGATAATGCATTAAAAAGCCTTTTTGCTTCCCTCTTAGCCCCTGGTCTTGATTGGAGCTCCTCAGAGGACCATCTGCTGTGGAATTCACAGTTGACAATCAGCAAAGCCCTGTTCTTTCCTCTGTGTGACATGCTGAAAAACTGCCCAGCTATCCCACAATAGCCTGACACCAAACAGTGCTGAGTATTTCAGAGCACCTGATATATGCACGCACACACACATTATATAATCTTTGCCCTGCTTAGCCCTGTTATGACTCAACTAGAGGGTGGGGAACGAAAGGTAATTCGTGTCCTGTTTATTTAGGACATGAATCAAACATCACAAATATTGCCTTTTATAATATAGAAATCCATTAATCTGGGCCATTTTACACACACTATGAAACAAAATTTCCATGTAATTAAGGAAAGGAAGGACCTGAGTTGCCTTCTACCAGCTTGAGTTATCTCTATATTTGAAGACGGGTTCTGTTGCTTCTCAGCCAGAAAGGCTGCCAGAAGAGCTTACAGAAAAGTGATGAAGGAAGGCCCTTGATGCCTGCGGGTGCCCTGTCTACAAAGACTCAACATGCAAAGATAAAGGAACAAGGAGGGAAAAGGAACAGGGAATTAATGCCTGCATCTCAGCTCGCTGGTACAGCTGCTGCTGGTGAGGGAAGGAGCCCTTTAGTCCAACGGGCCCAAGGCTTTCTACCCTGGCTGGGGTGGCGGTTGCAGCCTCTTGTCGAGGTCTCAGGCAAAGAGAGGGCCTTTCACATCACCTGGGAATGGATCTTTCTAACCTGGTGGTACCAGGGTTGGAACTTGGGGCCTCCCATAGGCTAAACTGCCGCTCTCCCACTGGGTTGTGGTTTCTCCCCAGAGAACGAGGGCGGGTGGGGGTGGGAAAGAGTGCCGCTCCCATTTTCCAGGGCACTGTGCTTTGAAAAGCTTATCCTAAACCTGTGGGGAGCTACAACTCCCATCTTCCCCAGCCTTATGCCAAGCTTGCTCAGGATTATGCTGGGACAGGTAGTGCAACACATTTGAATGGTGCCACATGGAGAAGCTGAGGCAAACAATCTCTCGGTCCTGCTTTTCCTCCTTTGGTAGAAAAAAGGGCTGTTTGGTTTTCTTTGCTCCTGAGATGACTCTGATGTGAACAGGAAAGAATCAAGAGGCTTTGTTCAGGCAGGCGTGTGGCCGGCCGGTCGTGTGTAAGCGAGAACAGCTGGAGGGGATTTCTGCGTAGATGCAATGTGCATTCAACCACCCCACTGGAGCCGCCCTCTGGAGATGCCCCTCCTCTTCACCTTGCCCCTTCCTTGCTCACCTGCCTTTTTAGTGGCGCTGGTGTGAAGGCAGGCATAAAGGCTGTTGTCGAGGGAGCATATGAGGAAAAGCAGAAAGTGCGGTAGCGGCTGGAAAGACGCGGCTGTGAAAAGGGGCTCCATGGAGGGTGTCTTGCTGAAAAGCCCCCCGCTGTGTCGTTTGGGCACAGCTTTGTGGGACGGGAAAAGCAGGGCTGCACAGGCCGGCCCCTCTGCTGCTGTCAGCTTGGCATCGGCCCAACCCCATCCCTGTGTTGGAGCAGGTGGGCTGCGGCTCCCGCACGTTGGCTACCCGTGTGGTCTAGCTCCCCACTCCTCCTCACACACAGGGAGGCATGCCTGGCACATATGCCCCAGCAATGGCCCAAAGGTCGGCGTGGCGGTGAGGAGTGCCGGGATCGGATGTGGGGTTCCCGTCCCCACTCCGCCACGCTGATCTTTGGGCCAGTCAGACTCTCGGCCCAACCTACTTTACAGGGCGGTTGTTGTGAGGATGAGATCGAGAGGGGGAGAAGTACGTAAGCTGCCTCGAATTCCTTGAAAGGAACAAAGGCAGGATATAAGTGCGATAAATAAAGCTGGCTTATGGCACTTGTCCATTTAGCCCAGTGCTGTCTGCTCTGATTGGCAGAGTGCCTTCCATGGACAGCTCTCCTGATAACTGCAGCCTGACTCTCCTTTTCTTATTTAACTGGACTTGTTAGCGGCTGAGCCTGGGACCTCGCTATGCACTGCGGGTGCTTTGCTGCTGAGCTGTGGCTCCTCCCACGGGCAAATGCCAAGGGACATAATCCCTCCAGAAAGCACTAATTCCTGGCATGCAGTGACTGATAGATTCTCTCCTGCCATTTTCTCATTAAAGTTTAGATCATTTAGCAGAGTTAGGCTAGGCAGCCTGGCGCCCTCCAGATGTTTTGGATGGCAGCTTCCACAATCCCCAGCAATTGGCCATCCAGGTTGTGGCTGATAGGTGTGGTAGTCTAAATCATCTGGCAGTTGCTTATCCCTGCCTTTTAGGGTTTCAGTAAAAGGTGGAAAACATTAGGTAAAGATCAAGTTTGCAAGGCTCTGGCAACAGCAACTTTGCTGTATCAGCGGGAGCTTGGGATCTCCCCCACCCCGCATGGACCAGAAAAGAAAGAGAAAGGAAGGAAATAAAATGAGGTTATAAAAACGCCACTCCTAACATTGATTATGATATGACTGTAAACTCAGGCTGAGCCCTCATGTGATTCATAAGCATTGCTCCCCAGCAGTATGTGGAATAAACACATGATGAGTAAAATTGCTTTGGCTGCTCTCATTACTTAGGTGTAAGCTTCCTTGAACTCAGCGAGTTTCACTTCTGAGTAGGCCTGATGTAGCTGGTGCTGTTAAACAATAATGCTGAATCTTCTTTAGAGCTCAGGAATATGGAGCAGAAATCGTAACACCGAAGGCCTGTGGGCTAGACAGTTAACCTCACTAGCGTCTCCATGGGTTCAGATCCGTGGCTGTCAGAACTAGGAGCCAGGGACTTTCCAACAGTTCCTAACAGGCATCCACCCTAGGGACAAAAGCATGTGACACTACTTGGCTTGTTTCTGGGAGTTGTGGTGGCATTCTTTTCTCCTAATGGCCATCACCAAACCTCAAAAGGGCAGCACCTGAGACAGAGGCTCTGAAAAGCAAAAGTATCTGCATACACCATAATCTTTGCTAGGTAAGAATAATCTTGAATAATCACAGGGCAGACCCCTGTGTCATCCAGCAGAGGAAAATATGGGAGGAAATCACACACGTGCTCAAAACCAAAAGGAGAGGTCAAACATAGACTAGTACAGAGCATTTTATACTCTCCCGGTCACATACACAGGTACAGAGCAATTAATGACAGAATGCAGACATTACAATGAAATCCTCAGGTCATCATATACAGAACAGATAAGGAAGATCAGCCAGACATACAAGTGACAATATTTCTAATTGCAATGTCTTGTCATTTCAGTTGAGTAAATTCCAGAAACTTGAACCCATCTCTGGGTCTGCTTAGACATGTAGCTTCAAACTATTAAGAAATCTTCCCTGAAATCATAAGCTTGTTACATTCCATTATCAGGAAGGCTCAAACCCTGAGCACCTTTCTGATTAGCTATAGTGTGGGAAGGCTCTGGACTAGCTAACTAAATACTTCTTGGTAAACTGTGAATTCCTGCAGTGACTATGCAGCAACTTTGTAGCAGTGATTGTGTATTCACTGAATGGCTTGTGTGCTCTGGTTTACAGAAAGGGGAGGAGAAGAGTGAGAGGGGAGGGGAAGAGTGCCGTTTTCTTAATCTAACAGCAATATTAAACAGTGACTTGGCTTGGAAAGCTGGTGCTTTTGAGAAAGAGTGCAGGTTTGGTTTTATATCACAAAAGCACACATAAGCAACACTTTTCTGCCAGGATTTATCCAAATTTTCCCAACAGTAGCAAGCCCCTAGCCTTTTTTAAGGGCTTCATTTGGGGTGTCTGTTGGCCTCTGGAAATTGCAACTTTGCTTTGTGTCCCCCAGCCCTCTGCATTTGCTGTTTCTCTGGCGGGAACGCACAGACATTGCAGCAGGAAGGCCTCCTTGCACTGTGCCCATCAGCAGGAGCCAGGTTACCCCAGGCCAATTTCGTTCAGATGCAGGCAGACACGGTGGCTACATGTTGGGTACACAAGTCTTGAGCACATGGACTTCCCTTTTTCTCCGCATGGCCACAAACAGACAGAAAGTTCTCCCCTCTGTTTTCAGTTTAGTGTGCTTGATCATCATGTCTGAACCTCAGCTATAGCTTGATAGACTGTAACCAGCTGCCTCAAGACTAACACTTAAAGACTCATTGGAGTTTGACTCAGTTAACTGTGGCAAGTTAAAAGTAGGAAAGAGCTGCTGGTCTTTTCTTCACAGCTGTAACACAGGAGAGGATGGGGAGGGAAAATACAGAAGGAATTGAAGAGCACATTTTACTGAAATAGAAAGCAAGGCCAAATTAACGTGATACTAAATGCATCATTAAGAAACTGATCCATTAAAGGTAGGACAGAACTAGTAGTAAGTATGCAGTGAAGGGATTTTCTTTGGGATTTTAGTGTCTGGGGAGGGGAAGAATAATTCCTTCTTAGCCTTAGTGACAACATTCCCATTGGCATGGGAAAGGGCTGGTGTTATTTTTAAAAAATCTGACATCTAATTTGGCCCTTAACTGATGGCCTTAAAGAGATCTGATACTGGTTTTTATCTGCGGGAGGCGTGGGTGATTCACCTTAGAGAGATACCGCTGGGAGGCAGAGGAAGGTCCCGCTGGGCCTTAGCAAAGAGGCAAACCAACACTGGTCTTGAAGGGGAACGTAGAAGGTATTATGGCAGAGGGGGCAACCTCAAAGGGCCTGGGGTCATTTTGCCGCCTCCACTGTGGGTGCAGAATTTGGTGGCATCCACAGGAAGGAAGGCAGGGGGCTTGCTGCTGGTTTGTGGCAGCAAAGCAGGGCAGATCACAACAGCCTGGAAACAAGTTGTGTCTGGGCACGGAGGCATCCCCTGGTGGGGTTTGCTTGTTTTTGGCAAACATGGTTAGCAAATGAGTTATTTTAGGCACTGCTGTGAGTTGTGGTGCTGGTGGTGGGGTGTGTGGGATATGGGGCAACATGCAGTCCACCGGCAGCATGGTGTCCACTCTTGCGTTGTGGTGTTCTCTCTTTAGGGTGGGTTCTGGGTTTCAGCCCCTCCGAGCCTAGTGTGCATTTTAAACTTAAGTCATAAACCAGAAAGACTGAGGTGGCTTAGCACGGGACCACAAGGGGTATTTCTCTCCACTCCGCCCCTTGTTGAGAAAACTATTTTGATCTTTCAGTCTCATTGCTGTGTAGAAGAGACTCCAGTTCAGCCATGGAAGTAAGCACGAGCAGCATAAAATTAAGGAATGCTCAAAAGTGTTTCTCCAGTGCCACCCCACAAAAGAGGATAGGAAGCGCACTTACAAATTAAAAAAAGCACGTGTGTCTTTACTTCTGAAAACCACCTATTTTATTCTTTAAAGGATTTGTAAAAAGTTGTAGTGATGGATGAGTTGGAACAAAATAAACCTCACTCATGTTTCATTCCCTGGTATAAGACCTCTTGAATGAGTTAAGGAAAAAATGGAAGCAGGCAGGGATGCAAAGGTGTTGCTGACACAACCACATGAGACAGGAAGTGGATATTTCTTACTCTTTGGTCTACCCATGATAGAGGTATGGAGTGTGTGATCCTCCAGATGTCGGTGAACTTCAGGGCAGGGATGACTGGACTTGGTACCCACCAGCATCTGGAAGGTTCCTGATGTATGGTGTCAGGGAATAATGTCATGGACGACCTTTCAATATTCTCCCTGTCTCAAAATCCAGTTTTAAAAACCAAGTGCCCATTGATGATGCAGTCCAGGGAAAGGAGATTGTCATTTACTGTTCAAATTCAGTGACACAAGTGTCATAAAGGGACAACATTCTGCAATTAGTAAAGTAGAATGGTCTAAAATAGATTTGAGAGTGATCACTGATTCCAGTGTTGCGTAAATATTTATGGTTCACAGCTTAAGGGAAGATGTGATTTTAAACCAATTGAGCTAAGCTGCTGCAATAGCCAGCATAGATACCATTAATTCAATCTGGGGTGTGATGATTTACTTTACTTCAGTAAGAAATTGAGCTAAGTGTAATAATAGATGGCGTGCTAGTTAGCCAGGGAGTGTAGTCAGCCTAAGGAGATTAGACCAAGTAGCTGCAGGATGAGGCGCTGCTCTTGCCAGGGAGCCCCAGGAACTGATAGTAAGAGGATCGAGTTGTCTTTGATAGGCTAGAGATAAGCAGAAATCTCACTCCAAGGCAGCAATTGGCTGGAGAGCAGTTGGCCAACTTCAAGTCTTGGCCTTCACTAAGATGCAGGTATGGAGGCATTTATACAGCCAGGCCTCATCAGCACTATTCCGTAGGCTGAAAGTACAACTATGACAAGGTCCAGGTATCTCCTCTCTCTCTCCAAGCTGGAATGGTTCGTTGTTGATCTGAAGTCTGGCCTTATGGTGGAGACGCCACGCTGTAAGCAACTGCTGATACTGCACATGAATGCACAGAGTGGCTCCACTCAGATAGCATTCCAGACTATGTCCCCGCCCCCCCAATCATAGTTAAGAACCCACACACTTTAGGATACAACAGGCAAGCCATGGCTCTGAGTGGCTTCAGGACCCAGCTTCAAAAATCCATTCCCATCTGTATCATGTCTCTTAGCATGCTTGATAAATGGCCTGGGAATTCAGACAGAACAGCAAGTCACAGTTAGCACAAAGGGTTGTTTGCAAACCAACTTCAAACTGTCATTTCAGAACCCGGTTTACTGCAGTGATGGCCACCAATCTGAGTGGCTTCAAAAGAGGATTAGAAACATGCATGGAAGAGAAGTTTATCAATGGTGACTAATCTCGACGATTATATGGCTACCTCCAGTATCAGAGGCAGCAGGTCATGCTGGGGAACAGGTGGCGGAGGGCGCTGTTCTGCTCATGTCCTAAATTTCCCATGGGCAGCCAGTTGCTACTGCGTGGACTGGACTAGATGGAACATTGTTCTGATCCAGCAGGACTCTGAGGTTCTGATGTAGTTGAAGGTGGGAGAGTCATTTACATCAAGACAAACCTAGCACCATCACTCAATGTGCCTACACATCAAAATTACAGCAGTGGCCCCACAGCAATGTCTCTGAAGTGGAGCTGTCCTAAGAGGTGGGCCTAGGCCCATATATGCCTAGTCTCAGGACCAGATATCATCCATTGCTGGGAAAGGGAACCCGGGACCCAGGCAGCTTCGGAGTCATGGCCTACGGCAAACAGGAGCAGTAGGACCCCTTAACGAGGCAAGACGTGAAGACTCAGTTGTTCTTTTTCAAGCTGTTAGCTTTGAGTTTTCTTTCTAGCCACATAAAGTCGACGTAGAGGTTGCGCTGCAGAACGGCCGAAGCACAGACTAGGGCTCCATGAAGCGCTCCTGGGAAGCCACCTAGGAAAACATCCTGACCTGGAAGAAAACACAGACATCGCTGTCTCTTCGTGGTCTTTGCTCTGCCCTCTTCTCAGTGGTGAGGGCTGCACTTACCAGAAGGCAACAAGATTTTTGTCACCCTGATGTGAGAAATCTCTGAGAAAATCTTTCTCAGCTTTTGCACATTTTCTTACATGTACTAAAATGCTGAAACCTCTCTTAGTTACTAGCAGCAGAAGCTTTAGTTTAAATATGCTTTTTTGTATTTGGACAAGCCTCGTTTGCCTTTGGTTCCACCCCCTTTTGTCAGAAGCTGTGACTGGCACTGAAAGGGAGTCCCCAAGAACATCTCAGAAACTAAATCCAGTCCTAGAGATGAAAAGTTTGACATTCCTGCTTTAGTGAATTGATCATAGGAGATGGAGCAACATTTTAGTCAAACATTTCCATTAGGGTCAAGAAGAACCAAAGATGTTCAAGCTTGCTGAAGTTCTTTGATCTTCACATGAAGGCTCAGCATTATTTGCTCCTATTCTCAATGGTAACCTGTTTTTGTTTTATTTTGTTCATTCAAACTCAAGCCAGAAGAAGTTCTGTGTTTCTCAAAAGTTGTGGTTCTTTAAAGTGCACACTTTGTGAGCAGAAACCCAGGCTCAAGAATTTACAAAGATGTTTGGAAAGCATGTGTTTCTGTTCATGTTTGCAGTTGCAAACTGGATATTCCTGATTTGCAAACTGAAACGATTTGTAGCACTTTCCTGCATGTTTGCATGTGTAATTAAAGCCCACCAGACTTAACGGTGCACAGGGCTAACTTCCCTGTACCCTCTTGCCTGCAAGAAAAGTAAACTAGGACCTGTACAAATGTTGCCACTTCAGCAAAACTGCATACATTTGCATCAGTTCTGTATTTCCTGCCATTCCTACTCTTCCTTATCTACACAGATTGCAGAGGGGTGGGCAATAACAAGTCCTATGCAGGGAACTGAAGCTTCAGCTCTTTTCTCCAGTGATCTTAGCTCTGCCCCCTCATTGCTTCAAGAATCGAGTTACATTTGCAGAAGGTTTAGGTAGCCCACCTGCTTTCATCTACCCTTCGAATTTGGATCTGCTCTTAATTTTGAATCATGATCCCATTAGTAGTAGTTGCCTTGTGATAGGTTTGTCTTGTCTTCCATGTATGGATCCTAGATATGGAGGGCTGCTTTTAGAGTTCTGTTTGGGCCAGTATGATGGATTCTGGTTAATGGATCAGGGTTTAGGGTTCTGTTCCCATTATCAACCATCTTTGCGTCAGTTAACAATGCAACTCTTGCACGGCTTGAATTTTGGACTGCAGTCATTTTTTGAAACAGCTTATTCTTCCATGGAACTCGACATTCTGTGCACGGCAGCAGATTGTTAAAAAGCCTTGATAGCATCAGAGAACAGGCCTACTATGACTTTTCACCTTCAGTGAAACCCTCACTTCTTTCCCCGACTCCTTTCACCCCTGTAAGGGCACTTGGCCAGTGACCATTAATGGGATGAAGATCGTGAATAATTTGAGACAAGACACCTAAACTTGATTGATGGGGTCTCCCTGCCCATTTACTAGCTTTTCCTCTTGGATGCAGAAGGGCTTTAATATGGCTGAATGGGCTGCCATTGTATAACAGAACTTTGCTGCTTGGTGTTGTGGTATAACATGCTCTCAAGCAAGAAGGAAAGAAAATCCTGCCTCCTCTGTCCAGCTGTCCCTACATAACTATCCTTCAAATACTTGATGATGGTCATTACATAGCCTCTTAATGGTCTTTTCTCCGGACCAACAATGCCCAACTCGTTAATTTTTCCTCCTAAGACTTTGCCTACAGCTCAAAAGCACAGCCCTTCTGCCTTTCTCTGAACACATGCTATAGAATACTCCAGCGGCTTCTACACCCACAAGATGTGATGGGCAACAACAACCAATAAAAATAAAACACAATGGCTGAAAGCTGTGGCAGCTTGGGATTGGTCAGCATTTACCTGTCAGGTAGAGGTTTGGAATTGGAGTCTGAGGTCTCACTGTTGCTGTGACTTCTACCTGGAGGCGAGAGATGCTGTTTTCTGCCCCATATATCTCTCCTCGTGGAGAGCCAATGTAGTGGCAATTGGTGAGAGGGGTTCCTGCAGAAATAAGCTCGATCTGTTCAGGAAAAGACACAGATTAAGTGGCCGGAGAGCATTGTTGGGATGTATTATCCATCTATATCATACATTTTTATTTTTAAAGAAAAAATGCAAAGTCCATAAGACTCCACCCCTTTCTTGGGCTATTTAAGTTGTGTGTGCCCCGACACCTGGGCCCAGGAGATTGTACCATCAGTATATGAAGATGCCAACAAGTGGTCTTAGGTTCAAGGAAGGTGCTACACACTGAAAAGATGCAGGTTCCAGGTTCATAGGTCATTAAACTTCATAAAACCTCCACGTGCTAATGTAGACCTATAGATGCAATTCTAGAAATAATTAGCTGGGATTCAGGATCAAAATCCCAGTGATCGTATGAGCTTGCTGGTGGTAGCTATTAGCAGAGCTTCCTCAGCTGTCCTCAAAAGGATGTGACCAGAGGGAGCTGGGGCAGCATCTTTAAGGTTTGCCAAACCAGACTGTGATGCAAAGTCATTCCCAAAATACCAAACCAGGCATCCTCTTGACAGCAGAAAAGTATATCTTCTTGCTGTGCCACTTGGAGGGTACCCAGAAGTGCTCCTACCTTATCTTCGATCTGAGGGTAAAATTTCAAGATACTCTCCATGATACTCTCCACAAAACTGCTTTTGAAGCTCTCATATTCCTTTCCACGCTTGGTCACCTTTTCTTCCTTCCACTCCTCAAACCACTCATATTTTGCAGCAGTCAGGATGGTCAGAACAGACTTGCCTAAGAGAAAGATGATGTGTTGTGTTTGCAGCAACTGTATTATGAACAAACAGACCATTTTACAATCTCCTATAAGGGCTTTCCCCAATGCTTGAGATCTACTGGACTACAAGCCCCATTATCCCGAGCCACCATGGCCATTGGTCAGCTGTCAGGGAGATTATGGGAGCTGCATCCCCACATCTGTTGGGCACAAGGTTTAGAGAGGCTTCCCTTGTGTAGAAAGTTTGTGAAGCACTGTGGTTGAGTATCTGTGTGTCTTCAGGACCTCTGATCCATCACCCAGACTAGTTGTTTAGGGCGAGGGTGGAGTTGTGTCCAACTGAACCCACAGTCTGAAGATGTTTAGCTAATCCTGAGAAGGGTCCCATACAGCCTTCTTCCACAAGCAGCTTTGCGACCGGGGTGTCAAGACCCAAGGCAGCTGCAGGGCTCCCCCTGCTGATTGTGGACCAACATAGCAGCCCAGGTAGTTGCAGGATCACTGCCCCAATCTACTGCAGCTGGCAGAGCTCTCATGAGCTCCACCTGGGAGCCCTGGGGGACGAGCTATGGAAGAACTGGCTCTTCCCTTCTTTGCTTTGGCAACAAGGGCTTCCTGAGTAGCTGGAGAGCTCTTGGTTTATGGACTCTTGGACTTCACACCTGCAGTTCTGCCTGTGATCTTGCTCCAGCCCCCAAGGTACCTGTTCCCCTCAGTTTGTCTTCTTGGTTCCTTGACTCCTGGTTTGTCTGACCACACTTGCTCCTCGAGTGGGCTGGGCCTTGTGCTTCAGGCCCCAGCTCTGACCTTTAGACTGTTTAAGTGTGCCTTGGACTGACCCTTGTGCTACAGCCTGGTTGTCTGGATCCCAGTGCTCCTGTATGCTTGTCAGCCGCCTATGCCCCAGATGCTGACACTGGGCAGCTGACCCCATCAGGCAACAACACAGATGCCCTTTCTTCCTACCTCTCTGGTCCAGTCCAGAATTTGACCTAAATCCCATCTGAAATCATGCCTCCTCCCTCTGGCCAGGGGCCCATGGCAACCTGGTGTGAGCTGGTCCACAGGCCTGACAGGATCCTGGAAGCCAAGGCCAACCTGCTGCAAGATCCTTCACCCAAGTGAGCCCCCATTCTGCCTCTCTCCCATTTTTTCATCCTACTGAAACAACAAGAAATGCTATTGCCACGACTACACGCCTCCGACTATACTACTGACAAAACTGTGCTTCCTGCTCCAACAGCACCAATACCTGGGTATCTCTTCTCCCACAGGGGATCCTTGGCTGATGGACATCCGATGTACAGGGAAGGGATATTCTTTGCAGCAGTCTCTCGTGAAGAATTAAAGTAAGAAATGTACCTATCAAGAAATAAGACTCTGCCCGAACTTTTCAATGAGGCCACCTTAAATGGCTTTAAAGATAAAGTGTGAAGTCAGCATTTTAAATGTAGTTATTTAAATGACTGTTGGTGTAAGATGCAATTAGCACTGTGTTCCCTCAGGGCCTAAGAAAAAGACTTCAGATTCTGCTCAGAGAGAGGGGAAAGAACATGTTAGAGCAGTGATTTATGTGCAGACGGTATTTCATGATTTGCCTGATAAGGTGTTGAATGTGGAGAAATTAACCTGCAAATTCAGTCCAGATCCACCAGTCCCAAACATCTTGGATCAGCACTGCCATCTAAGTGAAATATAATGGAGCTTGGTGCTACCATAGAGTTCTTTTCCAGGGTGCTATTCACTGACGTAAGGTCACTGAGGATTTTTTTCCTACAGAGCTGGTGCTGTGGACAAGACTTAGAGGACCCAAGCCAAACATTACTAATCCCCTGTTGCTTTGCCCCTTGTGTGAGCTCTAACTTTGCATCTGCCCCCTTTCCCCCTTTCATTGGAGCAGCCCAGCACGATCAGACCAAAGCAGAGGTGATGGTGGAGGCTGGCCTGCTAGGGGTCCGAGCCCCAAATGTTTCATTTGGAGTCCGGGATCTTTGGGGTGCCTTTCCATGGGCACTTACCAGGTCTGTGCTTATGGCTGTTGCATGTAATCCCCCTCAATTGGCTGGCTTTTTGCCCATCTCCTGCTGCTGCTCCCCCAGATCTTTCTGCTTTAGTTTTTATTTTATGAAATCGTATGCCACTGTCTCCTCTGTTCATATCCCTCTTTACAAATAGGAATGCCCTTTGGAGGCAGTATTCTATAAAAACACACTCAGAGATACATTAATGCACACACATTAGCATGTGAAAATCCGTGTGTTCTTTTGTCTGGTGGGTCAGACCTTTCCAGTGGACCTTTCCTTTGTGAGCCGTCCCGAGGCAATAGAGCAAGGGTCCAGCATATAAAAACTTTAAATAAATAGACTATAAATAAATAAATAAATAAATACCTAGAACTGCCCGGGACTGTGCCCAAAACTCTTTCAACCCAGACAGCACTGTTACAGCCTTCTCCAACTTGGATGCCCTCCAGATTTTTGGGGGCATCTGGGATTTTGGGAGTTCTGGTCCTAAATATTCGAAAGGTACCCTGTTGGGGAAGATGGCTGACTTTAGCTTTGTGCCACCATAAAAATATTTTCCACCCTCACAGTGTTGAGTGATTTTATGCAGTTTATGCAAATTTGCATCCCCTTTATTGATAATTTTTGGCAATGCCAAGGTGGCTATTCTACATGTGACCAGAGTGAGAGAGAGAGAGTGCTCCTCCTCCCCTAATTATGCTAACTATACCCCAACATTTCCCAAAGTTTTGCTGACATGGGCCCATGTAAGGATCACTTCGGACACATCTGCAAGTGACTTCAATGGACCACACAGCCTTGTATGCTCCTAAAGGACAAATGTAAAAAGTACAAATTTCTCATCTACGGCAACAAAGCTCTGACTTACGCTTCATCCAGGTCGTTGTGCCGGTAGATGAAGTAGTTCTTGGCTTCTAGTCCCAGCTCTTCCTTGGACCCCTTGAGTCCTATGAAGAGACTGAATCCCGCAATGCCATGATGCACCATGGAGAGCTGGTTCTGAATCTCTGCCACACAGAAACAATGGGATGCAAGAAAAGAGAGAGACTCTGTACGTAGGTTGGTCCCAGAAGTAAAAGTTCTACAAGTAAAATGGGGAAGCCAAACACAATAATCTTCTAGGCTAGACAGACAAGCTGGACCAATCCAAAGCATCAAGTCAAACAATCTATGTGCCCCAAATACTGTACACCTCTCTCAAATTCAGTGAGCAGATTTATTTGCTATGCGATAGTATTAGAGGCTTGGATGTTAAACTCTTTGCTCAATCTGAAAGAGTTGGGGAGGAAGTCAGGGATGTGGAACATCCCTTTATCCCTGACCACTGGCCATGCTGGCGGGGCAAAACATCTGGAATCCTGCAGCTGCAGCCTAACAATGTACACTACATATCTGAAGGAATGCATTATATACATTTAAGATAATACGGGATGCCTGTCTGAAATGCTTCGTTGACTATTTATTCAAAGCAACAGCAATATGGTAACTTACTTATTTATTTAGAAAGCTTCTATGCCACCCCATTCGCCGAAGCCTTGGGGCGGCTCACAAGAATAAACACAACATAAAAAACAATATAATTTGAGTTGACCTGGCCAATAAATAAATAAATAATATTAACAATTAAAATAACATTTGAATAAAAAGGCCTTCACCTGGCACTGAAAAACAAATAACGACGGCACCAGGCGGACCTCTCTGGGGAACTTTCCTCTCTGGGGACCTCTCTGGGGAACTTTCCTCCCATCCTGCCTTCTCCCCTTTATTCTTGGAATCATAGAATAGTAAGAGTTGGAAGGGGCCATTGGGTCCAACCCCCCCCCCCCCCCCGCTGTTGCAGGACACGAAATTGCACCATCCCAGTCACCAATCTTTCCTTCTTTTTAGAGCCAAACTGCATACTATGCTAATCGTGTCACAGGTTGCTCAGAACCATCTTTTTATTTACTGTAGTGTAAGCATGTGAGGGCTTTCGTTTGACTGATATGCCCACATTTTGGAAGAGGAGGATTCTGCTTTCTCTGGATGAAAACAAAAGTCTGGACTGTGACTTCTTAGAAACTGGATAGCTAACAAGGACATGAGAAATGTGTTTCTTCTGGACAGTTATGAATGATCCAAAATAGATTATCCATTTGAGTTTCTGAATGTTATTTTTAAAAAGGCGACTCAATTATTTTTTCTATTTTTCATTGTCAAAAATCAAATTCTGCACCAGCTACTTGTGAAGAGAAAAATCTAATGGTAAACACATCAAAAGAGAAAACAAGTGAATATTTCATTTCATTTCATTTCATTTCATTTCATTTATTAAAACATTTCTATGCCACCCCATTCGCCGAAGCCTCGGGGCGGCTCACAACATAAGATAAATTTGATGCATAAGATAAATCTGATACATTTGTCAGATGTATTCGTTTAGCTGGTCCCTCTAGTTTCATAAAAAGAACCAAGCCAGTGCAGCACTTTGCTTTGTATCTAAGGGGAAATTGCCACAAACTTATTATTTTGTTTGGGAATTGAACAATAGCATTGCCCATTACTCCCAAAAAGCAAAAGGGAGGTATACAAAAGTTTCTGGATAGCATGTGAAATAGAAACCTGGTCCTCAGTTATGGATGAACGCTGCAGTAATGTCTGCCTGAACCAACATCCCATATTTTGGGGAGAATCCCAGAGGAGCAAACACAGATCCCAGGAGGCAAGGTTTGGTCCCAGGCCTAAACTTCTGCACTCTCTATTTAATCCAATGTCCAATTTATTCCAATTTATTTCATGAAGGCCTCCAAGTGATCGCAGAGTATTCAGATGGATTCGCCCTTCCAGATCACTCTCTTCTTCACATAATTTAGAGGAGGCACTTCATCTGAATGAGTCATACCTTTCCCCACCCTTGGGAAAGGCAGAGTAGCGATCAGAAAAGGGAGGTTAGCAAAAGGTAAATGGTTTTGCAGGAGAGGCCCGTAATCTCCTGCTAAAGGTTAATCACAGAATCAAAGGGTCAAAGGAGTTCATGTTTTCCTATCATCTCCTCTTAAATGGTAAAAAGTGAACATGTCTTAAGGTCAGGAGCTCACAGGAGTTCACTGGGCCTCCCACTCGGCCTCCTGCTTCAACTCTTCACCTTGGCTGGCTGTGCCAAGAAAAACAGTCCAGGAGAATTAAGTCCTCTTAAGCAGTACTGATCATGTGGGTGTAAAACATTTGGATGTTTTTCTCCTTTAGTTAGATCTGCACACCTAGAAGGGATGGATTTTGCCACTGGCACATACCATGCAAGCAATTGCATGTGTATGCAGAAAGTTTCCTATTAGCTAATAGAGTACGGCAAAGAACAATAGAGGGCACCCAAGAAAGGCACCGGGAAGTCTTGCCTGGACTCCCTTTTGCCCCTGGGATTAAGTTAGTACTTCTGTGTCCCCCCTGAATTCAAGATAGCATATGTCATCCCAGGTGGCTTCCCATCCATCAATGAACACACACATTCCCCTTCAGCTTCAGCCAGCTAGCTGGTTCTGAAAGGTACCTTCAGACCATGCCTGAGGGCAGGAGCCCTGGCATCCTCCACAGATAATGGAGATCATCTTTGTTTAGAATTAAAGAAACCACTTTGGGGTGTGGTTGCATGGTTAGAGATCTGAACTAACAGATTTATTATCACTGATAGGAAATTGGGAGTTAGAACACCACGGGGGTGCTGCCAATCACCTTGAGACCCGTCGGTTGATCCTGGCCTGTAACCTAGATCATCCAATTTGCAGAAATGATGTGAAATTGCAAATTGGGGTGGAATCCAGCTTCTGTTTCATGGGAAAGGATGATTTATCCATAGCACTAGCATTTTTATCCCTTCCATCTGATCCAGCAAGCCAGAAGTCTGCCTACCCCTGCTTCCAACTGCCTGTGTGTGTGTCGAGCATGCAAGATGGGAAGCTCCTCCTTGTAATGCTTAAGAATTGTTAAGCCTTTCAACCCAACCGGGCTAAGATTTTACAAGTGATGGGGGGCGGGGGGGCCCTATGCAAGGGTCATGCTTATGCAGGGACCAGAACCCAGAGCCTGCAGAAAACTCTCAGATATTACTGGGACCCCTCCATTGGAGGCACTCATTTTCGGGAGAAAAATGTACACCCTGCAACTTATTTTGACTTTATATTACAGGAAACTCTGTTCTCTATTTAAAATTATTTTTAAAGTACATATTGGGCAGGGGGGGATACCCATAAACAAAAATAGTAAGCTATTGGCCTATATAATGCAATTCTTCAGTGCAATCTGGATCACTCTGTAGAATGGGCTTACATCCAGAGAAGCATTTCCGTCTGTGCAAGCTCTTAATTCTTGGAAGGAGAGAATGTACACGGGAAGAATATAGGCCACAGGGGCCTGCCTGGAGGATGCAGTGACACAGAAAAGAAACGTGGGCCATAGGATTGTCATAAGATAAGAGCTCCTAGCACAATCCCATAGCTAAGAAGGCTAACATGTGCCCCGCCTATGTAAGTAAGAGGAATAGTCAGTGGGATTAGGTGCTGTGGCATTATTTTCGCCTTCAGCAGTGGTGTAATTCTTGCACAGAAATGCCTATAGTACAGTATGCATTGATCTGAGGACAGAAAAACAAAAGAGGTGCTATATTTTCTTGCCCCCCACCCCTCAGTTTTGGAACGGGGCCATGGTGCTGAGGGATTAGAATGGAAACCATGTGTCCAGCCGTGTTCATCCAATATAACACCCCTTTCCATCTCTCCGGCTCCCTCTCTCTCTCACATGCACTCACCAGAGCTATTAACTAAGCAACAGGAAAAAAAACCCTCCCCCCCCCGCATTCTTTCCACTAAATGGGGCAAAGTAATTTAGATTAGGGAAAACAGCACAGAGAAGGGAGGACGGGCGCCTTTCCCCCTCCTTGCAGCTGCTCCGGTCCAGGCTGGAGTTCTCTCGAGGCAGTTCTAAAGTGAATGCAAACATTGGGAGATCTCCCACCGCCTGTGCCATCTGCACCCAAGGCTGTCGTGAGGATCTTTTTCTCAGCATCCACATTTTCAGAAGGGATGGCGACCATGCACAAGGGCTGACAGTTCTGACAAGGACTCCGGAGGCTGCTCTAAAAGATATTTGTTGCTTTGCGGAGGGGCAAGGGGAGGAGAACTAACCAGCTGGATTAGTTTATAGGTCAGTCTTTCCCAACCTTTATATATCAGTGTTGCCCAGTCTGTCTTCCCATTCATAGCAGAAGCAAAAATAGCTTTTCTTCTTCGCATTTAGAGGGGTCTGGTTTGGGGAAGGCCAGTCTTTATGGAGGGAACTAGACTTCTGACACAAATACACTCTGATAAAAACAAAGTTTATTGGCCACTCTCCGTTCTGAGAACAGCACAAAAAATTATGCGCAGGTGACATCACAGGACCAGATTGCCCATGGGGGTTGTGTATCTTTATCACTTATGTCCTCAAAACCAGTCCCTATTTAGTTCTAAAGGCATGATTCTCATGACATGATGTGCGGCTTACAGGGCGCGCTCATGCCTGTCTAGGCAGTGAAAAGGTTGCACAGCTCCCATGATCCTGAAAACTGCAGGGCTTCTGACACATGTGTGATGCTTGCAAAGCCCCCGCAGGAGAAGCACCAGGAGCTCCGTGGCCTCTTACCTGTCAGGGCTTGCCATTTTGCTGGCAAGAGCCGCTCGTAGGTGTTAAAGATGCCGGCATCAGAAATCACAACTGGAGCATAGATGTTAACAGTGTCTTGGCCTTTCTTTACGCTCACCCCTGGGGAGAGGCAGAAACAAGGCCCAGGTTTAGTATTAAGACCTCGGAACATTCCTATTCAGATTACTGCAAAATTGCTTTCCTGGGGATTATTGCCAAGTAAAAATGAATGGTGCTGAATGGTCGAGTCTGCGGTGCGCGTGGGGCTTAGGTTTTTATGTGTTTGGCGTGGAGTGCAAAGGAGCGGCATGATCCTCACAGCAATGGCAGCAGGTAGGAGGATATTAGCATCCGCATTTGCAGAGTAGAGGGGGCAACGGGAGGGAGATGGTGTAGCAGTCCATACTGCAGACAATCCCTCTATGGGCAACAGTGGCTCAGAGTAATTAATGGGAGGGTTTAAGCAGATAAGCCGCTTAAACACCTTCAAGGAAATTTCATGTGGGTAGGAAGAGCTCAGGGGGACTGTTTTTTCCCTTGCTTCTCAGGAATATGCACCCTTCCCTTCCCTTCCCTTCCGGACAGGCTCACCGATATACCCAAATCCCATCCAAAGAAAGAGGATAAAGTGGTGCACATTTTTCTAGTTAAATGCACTGTGCAAAGCACACACCACGGGAAGGAAAGGTGGCAACTGCAGCTCCCACTTCCACAGGATCCTTGTTCCACATCCAGCTGCTGCCAGAAAGCAAGCCGGGCAAGTTCCTGTCCCAGTCCTGCTCAGATGCGGTAATAAACCAAATTTAACGTTTGCAAGCACCAATTGCTCCTGCCTGGCTCCTCTTGCAGGAGGAGTTCCTGAACTAACTATGCCCCCCTGCCCCCGTTAGTTTATCTCCCCCTGGTTAGTATATCTGGAGGTCCACACTGGGAACTCAGGCTGGCCGCTCCTCAACAGGGCAGCATCAGAAATGAATGGAGCCTTGTGACTCTGACTTGTTCAGAGAGAGGCAGAGAGGCCCTGGCTCAGATGCCGGTTTAATGAAGGCATAGGCAGAAGGTCCGTGGTTCGGTCAACCACTTCCACTTGCAGGAGGAGCCAGTGGGACATTCAGGCCACACGCACCAGTATGCCCCCCCATCTCGATAAGCCAGGGCTCCTCAGACCCCTGGCTGACAGCAAGGTGTGAACCAGGCCAAGGACTTAAGAGATGCCCAAAGAAGCTACAGGTGGACCCCTTCCTTAGGATCTGAGGCTGCTACGCTGAACTGATTAGATGCATCCATTAATACATGTTTTAATATCCAGAGGCCCAACTATACGATTAGCAAGCAGCGTTCTTCAAACTTGGTAATCAGGGCTAATTCAAGTACTAATAAAATAGGTGAAGAGTAGGGGCCATCTCAAGAGCAATTCCCTCATGTGTGAGAAGTGCTGGGGGAACGCCGCTCTCTCATGCCTGTTGTAGTACATGCCTGAACTGGTTTGAAAAGGATCTGGGGATAGGGGTTGTTCCTTTTGCTTTAGAACGCCTCTTTAAGAATGTACAAGGTACTCATTCTTGTTTGCAAAACATGCAAACATGCTCCCATTTGCAGGCAGAAGCACAATTCTTGAGATTTAAAAAACATTTCCCAGTTTTTCATTCATATTTAAAAATATGCACTTGCAAAAATGCATGTTCTGGCCTATATGTTCTGGTATTTCATGTTGTGTCCTGTGGGAGTGGAAGTGTGTGTCTGGAATGTATGCTTGGATGAGGATGCATTTTTCATGTTTGTGGCTCTCCAGGGTTTCAGGCAGGACTTTTTCCAGTAATCCTTCTCCTTTGAGCTGAAGTCTAAGAACATCTGGAGGGTCTGAGGTTCCCTGTCCCTGTTATTTAGGAACCAGGGATTATTACTATTATTATTTTGTTCATAGCTCGCTCTCTTGGTCACTATGTCAACAGCAATTCTCCATGTGAGGGGTGGAGTTGGGTGGGAGCAAGAGAGAGGCTGGACCCGGTTGATCTTACCATAGGCTTTTCCTTGAGAATTCACCAAGATGTTCTGCACGGGGGCCTTGGTCAGGACTGCTCCTCCAGCCCGTTCAATGATGGGGATGGAATGAAATGCAATTTCACTGGCACCTCCCTGAGGATACCACCCACCTTCCAAGAAGTGATCCACAAGGACTGCATGCAAAGGGAAGCTAGACTGGGCAGGAAACGCTCCTATAAGAGACAGAGAGGAAGGGAGATTTGTGGTTGTCGTCGTTGTGTGCTGTTGAGTCATCTCCAGCTCAGGGCAACCATATGAATGAAAGCTTGCCAAAATGTCCTGCCCATGGCATTCCCAAAAATGGAAAGCGAGAATTATAATGCGCTTTAGCTAAAATACCCTTTTTCTTGCTAAGGTTCATTCCAACCAGGGCCTGGATAGGGAAAGTCCACATGGCTGGAGAACATGACTCATTTAAAGCAGGAATGAAAACAAGTCACTGATAAAAATAAATAGATACTAGGGCACACCTTTCCATCCAAAAGATGTGGTTGACTGCAGCTACCTATGTCGGTTGTTTGCAGCTGGGGGGGGGGGTTATTTGCTTGCCTGAACATTCCATTAATCACCTGAGGTTCTCCTCTTTCTTCTTTTACCGTTAGAAATTTAGTGAGAAGTTTTCTCTTTCAGTCTGTCTGTCTTTCTTTCTTGGAAGGGTCTTCCCAGAGAGGCTCATCTGGTGCCAAGGCTGATGTTGCTGCCTTGGCTTCAAACTTGTTTCTTGAAGTTTTAGTTTAAGTATTTACTCTGTTCTGTTCTTCTGTTTGTCAGAATGTCAAAGTTTATGAAGCCAAAGAGGAGCATAGGACTTGTATGGTCAGCCCTTACCCTGCTCAGTGGTTTCTGTATTTCTATCCCAGTTAGCTTAAACCACCTTACAGGGTGGGCTAGAAATTGATCTCCAGAAGTCTGGAGATCAGCTCCCAGAAGTCCTGACAATTGGCCACTGGTGGCAGGGGCATCTGAGGTGCAAAACATCTGGAGACTTCTCTTCTGGCATCCCTGTCTTAATGAACATTAATAAACTGATATTGATATTGAGAGGAGAGGAAACAGCTTTCAGCTGAGCAGGGCAGCAAGGGTGAACCCAGCCTGCAAAGGAATGGGGTGAGTTTATGATCCTGATGCTGGTTTTCAGTTTGACAAGCTATGCCTTCTACTATGCAGAATTAGTTTTTGTTCAGTAGAATTCACATCTGAACTGACTCTAACAGTGCTTTTAAACCAATTGTTTATCATGCTAGTTCTACACAACCCTGAGAGCTTTGTTGAGACATTTAAATTAAATCTTAGAGGCCTGCGTTAAACACTCAGCTGGGCAGTCCAGGGGCATGCATGGCCCTCAGCTGCTCTCCATGTGACCCAGCTGGACTGGAGAGAGGCTGCTGTTCTGGGTGCTGCTTTTAGCAGCATCAGGGAAACAATCCAGTTGAGATCCTGGGCAGGAAACTTTAGATGTCCCCTCCCTCCATAACCCACAGAAGGCAACCACAGCTGCAGCTTCTGCACCATTAATGGTGGCAGAGATCCTGATGGGGAGGAATGTGCTTTAGCCCCTCTCTCAGTGACCCCAAGGTGTCCAAGATAAGCATCTCATGCTCCATTCAGGTGACCTGGGATAGCATCACGTACCATGGGTAGGGAAGATGTAACTGAACACTGCTCTTAGCTCTGCATTGGTAGTGAGCTCGGAGACCACGTCTGAAACACTTTTGGATACCATCCGAAAGAAAGGTGAGATCAAAGCCAGCAGGCCACTGCAGTGCAGAAACTTGACCAAGGGCATCGGGAGCATTTTCAGAACAGCAATGTGGGCACTTCCTTTGGCAACTCTCTGCAGTGGGCAAGGCCGGGGAAAGAAAGGAGAGAGAAAGATATCAGCACGCATATCATCGATGTGGCAAAAATGACCACAGCATTAGAAGTGGAAGGGCTGGGAGGGGATCTTGGCATTGGTGTTTGGTAGCTAGAGGAAAGCTGTTGCTATACTAGGCAGAACTGGGTAATCTGAGTCTGCTGCACTTGATGTTAGACTTCAATTCCTAATCCCAACCCCGGGGTTTTGTTTTTGTTTTTTGAGCACACACAAAACCCCAAAGTGATTTAGGGGGCAACTAACTGGGAATTATTGTAACCATCCAAGCTTGGAAGCCTGTGTGGATTGAGAAGAAGCACCCTGCAGAGCAGCAGGATGTCCGATGTCAGTCTTCTAAGTGCAGCACTTTGGAGGGGGAGGAAAGGAGCCTGAGGTGCTGCCAGCGCCACATATTGCGGTGCCACAGCCTTCTCCGAGGTTGCCTTACAGTCTCCGAGAAGCAGCTGGCACAGTCCTTTCCATGCCGGCTTCTGCCTGTTCATGCGTGGGGGGTAGAAACTGAGCTGGGAATCAAAAGAATCTTATGGTTGCTCCACAGCATGGGGCCTGCTCTCCTAATATAATCAATAAGTAACCAGTATAGTATAAATATAATCAATCAGTCCTCGTAATTCTAAAGAGGTCACCTTTATAAGGGTCACAAATCCATCGATGTTTGCATCTTCTCCAGGGAATTGTCTCTTGAGGCCTTCAACATATTCCTTCTCTCCACTGTACAGAAAGTACCGCCTGTTGCTTTCCTGGTCTCCAAAAATTACCACATCAAAGGGAGAGTCCATCTTGGCCCACTGGAGCTGTCCATCTGTGAGCTGGTCAATCATCATGCGTAGAGAAGAGCCCTCCTGCATCTGTCCTATGTAATGGATTCCTGGAAGGGAACCCACAGTGCGCTATCAAGCACGTGTATTTCCAAGTCTGTGTGTGCGTTTACAAGCATACGGTTGTGTGCGTACATGGACATCTACTAGTATGCATGGACAGGTGTGTGCGCCCGTGTCCAGACACGTGTGTGTGTTTTATATGGGTATTACAAAGATAAACTCTCGATGGATTGGATCTGCTTCTGGCCTGCCTGGTTTGCTCTTACCTACGTCAAACTCGAAGCCCCTCTCGCTGAAGGTGTGGCAGCAGCCTCCTGCCTTTCCATGCTGCTCCAGCACCAGCACCCGCTTCCCAGCTTTCGAGAGGATCACAGCAGCTGCCAGCCCCCCATAGCCACTGCCAATAATGACAGCATCCAAACCGTCGGGAATTTTCTTCCTGGAGAAGCCTGTAAGACAGGAGCAAGACATGCAGGACCAGTTTCCACTTTTGCCAGACCAACACAGCTGGGTTAGTGATGATCCGGTAGCCAAAGAACTGAACAGCCACATAATCTGGCAAGTCTAATCTCTGCCCTTTCTCAGCCCCCACGTCCCTGACCCCCAACCGCCAATGTAATCCTGTTGCTGTAATCCCTCTCCTCTCCCCTTCCAATCTCCTCTTCCTGCTGGTTATCCTAATGTGCTGCATCATATCCAAAATTAGATTATGTGCAGGAACTCTGAGTTCTGCTAGAACAGATCAGAGACCTAAAGCAGCCCTTGGGGAAGATTATGAATATTCTTCACTTGGGGGAGAAAGATTTTAGAACCTGAGTCCAAACTGAGGTGATGCAAGCAAACTTCTTTTCATCAGAGAACTTTGAGGAGGAAGGAAAAAGGTCATGTTTGGGTTTTGCTGGTGGAAGGCACAATCTGCTGGGCATTTATTGTCCACAGTGGAACAGAAGCTGCAGGCAGCTTCTGCAATATCCCTGCCTGATCCCAGCTCATTTCAAGTAAATCTCTGAAAGAGACCCTCTCACTGGATGGAGGCCCAGGTAGCTTTGATATGGTCCTCCCTGCTGGCAAATTAAAACTCTTCCAGAGACCTCTAGCACAGCCTTCTGAATAAAGCACGAAAGCTACCAGCCTGCACAGTTTTCTTACTAGCCTGGTGGGGGTTAGCACAGCAGAAATGGAGATAGTTCTATGCTGGGCATGGAGAGGGCAGCTTCTCTTCTCTAGCAGCTCTAAGGTTTCCATGCTAGGTGCAGGGAAGTGATGCAGTGCACTCTCTCTCTCTCTCTCCTTCCCTCACCTACATCACATTCCGCACACTCACCTGTATGCAGTTCCAGGTCGCCTGTGGTGATCAGGCTAATGCTCAAACACAAGGCTGTTTGATTAGCATTCCTTTTCAGCTGTCCAAATCACAGACCGTTATATGATTTTACATGACATATTAGCTTATCATTATACACAAACATGGCCAGAGTTGTTGCCTTACTGGTTTATGGCAAGTGGCACATTCTCACTTTGTATGAGAAACTGAAGGCTTTGTGTACTGTCTGCACCTGGGTTCTTGGTTTGTGGTCCCAGACAAAGCAGGAGGAAAGCATGTTAATGGTAGGATTACAAAATTTGGCTTGGTTTGGAGCAACAAACCAAAACTCGTGAAGTTTTCCATAAGATGGAGGAGGAGATGTAAGCTGCCTTGAGCCCTTTGTAGGAAAAAGGCAGGATATAAATCGAAAATAAAATTAATAAAAAAATAAAAAAAATTGTGGATTGTTTTACTTGCTTGTGCAACACAGGAAGAGAAGGGCTGCATACCCAAGCTTGCTTCCCATTCACAGTAAACCAGGATAAGCCAGCAATCCTGGCTTATTGTCATGTGTGAATGTGGCTATTAACCGGAGAGGAAAGAAATAACAAAGCAGCTCTAATAATCAAGAAAGACTATCAGAACATGGGCAAAGATTTTCAGCGATAGCTGCAAAACAGACTAGATGTTGCAGAGAGAAGTGGTAGGACTTTGCAATCAGCCGAGACGTGGTAGAGCAGGAGGAGAGGCAGTAACATGCAGAAGGAAAGTTTTGGAGACACAAGAAACTTTGCACCATATTAGTTTCGGGAAATCAGCAGAATGTCCAGGATTTGTGCTTAAAATAGGTCTGGGATGGCCCTATGCAGCCCGCAGGACATATGCTGCCACTTTAGCCTCCCGGAAGGATCCTCAGTCCTAAAAAGTGGGGGACTGGAATCCCTTGTGTAGTAAAAGTATTTTGTGTGCAAATAAAAAGGGTATCTGGAGCTGCTGTGCGCTACCAAATGGGGCAAATTTAGCTTGCTTCCAAGCTCAGTTTGACTGTTTTGATCTTCGGCACTACTATGGGCACCGCATTTCATCACTTGCACCCGGTTTTTGGCATCCACATGGGTACAGTCCATGATGGGGGGTGTCTGTAGTTCCTTGGCTTCTTGAAGTCCCCCCCCCCCCACATAATAGGAGGGGAGAGGAAATGATGGAGCACACACTTGGTTATTCGTTTTGCAGAAGCAATGAGATGCTTTAAAGTACTCTTTGCAGGAAAAAAACCATGGAACTGTCTAAAAGGAAGTCCACTGGAAGTGCATCTACTGTGACATCCGGTTACCTTTTTTGGATGTATAAAATTCTTAATGTTAGCTCTCCTCCCCTTCGCACCATTGCATTTTAAACTCAGCTGAGCACATCTTCTGAAATGCACTATCCATATGCCAAGTCTAAACTCCAAGGATGGGCGCAGGCATGTCCTTCTCTGGGACTGTCTCACAGATCCCTTCTCCCCAGAAAGCCATAACAATTGAAACCTAAATGCTTTCTGGAAGAGCTGTAAAACTTTCCTGTTTTCAGGGCTGGGTTTCCACAAGACACATAATCAGTTTGCAATGCCCAAGCATTTTTTGGACAAGAAGAGGAGAGACTGAAAAGCTCTCATAATGTGTCATAGATCTTGACTTGATTGTTAAATTTAAGTATCTGGGTATCATTTGGTGGGCAAGGAGATCTGACAACTCCAGTGATGCGGTATTTCTCCCTTATATATGCATCGACAGATATCTTGCCCTCTGGTTATATTCCCACTTAATTTGGAGGGGCAACAGATGAGAAGTATGGTTTAGGAAATACCTGCTGCACAGGGCACTTTTCAGGCACTGCTACGTTTAACCAGGATAAGCCCCTTCTCTCTCGGACCTACTTTGGAGGTGAGGAGCAGGGGCCTTCCCGAGGCATGCTTCCTAGTGCTGCGAAAGGGCACTGCACAGTTGTTCTGACTTTCTGACTTTTCTCCTGTAATGTTTGGTAGGAGGAGGGGCAAGAAACAACGAGAAAGGAAGCAGTGGCAAAAAGCAACAGCTGGAAGGCAAAGCCACCTGGGTCCCCCACCCCTACGATATGCGATCCCACGGACGAGTTTCCCCGCAGAAGCTGCACCAGAAGGACCGGTAAGCAGCGCGTCGCTGGGGCGGGCGAGGCTCTTCCCTATCTCTTTCGCAGCACCCGCCTCCTCCGAGTGTGGCCGCCGCCGGAGACTTCGCCCCTGCAGCAACAGGGGGTCTTTCCCCTTGCGCGCAGCCGGCGGCCGCCCCACGCGGCTCCCCCGCCTCTTCTGGGCAGCCTGGGCGCGCTGGCCCGCGCTCCTTCGCGGTGAGGGTCCGAGCGCACCGCGCGGCGTTCCGCCCCCCGGTCCTCCGCCCCCCGGCAGCTCTCCTACCACAGACCGCGCTGGTCCGGTGCGCCGGGCATCGTCGCCCCAGCATCCGCAGGGCTCTCGCAGCCCTGTCGGGGCGCAGCGCCGGGCTTGGGGGCGCCGAAGCCGGTGTACCCGAGTGCAAGCGGACGGACGCTCCCGCGCCGTCGAGCCTCTGGGCGCGTTGGGGCGTTCAGCACCCTCCCGCTCCGGCTCCGGCTCCCAGAGCGGGCGCCCAGCCTGCCCGGCTCGCCCGTCCCCCGCCAGCCTGCCCGGGGCTCTACCTTGCTTGAGGACCCTTTTCCGCGTATCTCTCTCCGTCACCAGAGGCGCAGGCGGCCGCCGCGCATCCGCCACGAAAGGGTTGCGGGAGCCCCTCCGGCTGCCCAAGCACGCCCAGAGGCCGGCGAGGGCGAGGGCCGCGCCGAGGAGCAGCAGCTGCGCCCACATGCTTGCTCGCCCGCCCGCCAGCGGAGCGCGGCTGCGGGGACTGAGGAGCCGGCAGGGGGGCAACCCGGCGCCCGCCCGCCCCAGCGCGCCTCCGCCCTCCTCCTCCTCCTCCTCGGAGGCAGGCTGCAGAGTGCTCTGCCCTTTAAAGACGCAGGCGGGCGCGCCTCTTCTGCCGCGGCTTGCAGGCGGGGACTTGGTGCTCAGAGCAGTTTGTCGCTTTTGTGGCGTGACGTCCAGTCGACCCCCGAACGAGGGCCCTCCCCGACAGCTCGGTTCAACCCTTGGAGACGCAAGGCAGTGGCTTCCTTTCTAGAAACGACCCGCTCCGCGTTTGGCCTTGCTCGTCTTCTGCTGTCGCCTTTCCCTAGTATGATTGTCTTCTCCAGGCAGTCTTGCCCTCCCATGATTTACCCAAAGCAGGACAGCTCCACTTTTGTCATTATTGATTCCAGGGAAAGCGTCTGACTTGGTCCTTTGTCTCACCAGGGTTAGAGCAAAGATAAACATACAAGTCCCAGCCACACTCTCCATCTTCATCATCCTCCACTTTCAGAGAGCAAGTCTCTTTTGTGGGAAGCCTCCTTTACCCATGGAGGCTATTGGCACCATTCGGAGACCTGATTTTCCGAGCTTCTACGTCCCTCTTCAGTGATGGTGTAGTGGAAGCAGGGCTTGCGGGGATGTAGCTCCAGTACTATTTTATCAGCAGGAATGCTGTGGTCACGTGATGCTCTTTCAGCATGTAGTTCCCTAGCTTAGAGAATGGCACTGGCTACCTGTTCACTACCAGGTCAGGTTTAAGGTTCCGGTACTAGTGTACAAATCCCTGAGCAGCCTGGGACCAGGCTTCCTGAGAGAGGATCCCCCTCTCCCTTACTAGCCTGCCCAGTCACAAAAGCCCTTGGAGGAGAGCCTCCAGGTGGCTCCTGATGGACCCATGGCAGGACTGGAGTCTAGCAGTCAGTGTGGCAGCTCTTTGGAATTCCCTGCCTCAGGCAGGCTCCAACCCTGCCTTGGTTTCGGCATTGCTGAAGACATCTTGTTCTGGAAGCAGTTCTAGGAGACAAGCAAGGGTTTTAGTGTTACCTCGTTTTTAATGTATTGTTTGTATTCTTTTACCTGCTTCAGTTTTTTCTTTTTTTTTCTTTTTTTTACTGTTGACTGCTTCAGAATCTGTTGAGATGTGGAGTAGTATACAAATACTACAAATTAAGAAATACATTTATTTGCTGGCCTTCCCCCTGCTCAGAATTCCCCATTTGCTGTGCAACCCCCAGAGTACCTGTGGTGGTGGGAAATGATTTTCCCAGTAACATATTGCTTCTTCTCAAACAAGCCATTTTAAAAATAAATTTTATTATTTTCTGTTACAATCTAACATTAAAAACATCAATTATTTAAGACATCAGACAAACTGGGTTGACATCTTACTCGTTTTAACAATCAGTAGCCATATTCAGTTCTACGCATAGTCCCGTTTCTCTAACCAATAATAAAAAGAGCTCCAAGTTTGATAGAAGTATGTATCCTCCTTCTCCTTCAGAGACAAGGTCAATCTGTCCATTTCCATGCAGTCCAAAATCTTTTTTAAGACCAACTCTTCAATAGGTGGCTCTTCATTCCTCCAGTGTTGAGCAAATGCAATCCTCGCCGCAGTAATTACATGTAAAATCAGATCTATAGCTTGTCAAACAAGCCATTTTGAGCTGGTTTGGTTATGAAGGAGTAAAGAAGGCCTGCTTCCCATGGAGATGAAGATGGCTAAAAAGGGAGGGCGGATATGGGTGGATGCTGCTGCCCATTCTGTTGCAGGTCAGGCTCTGCGGACCATCCGGATGAGCGCCTGTGTTTCAAAATCGACCATCCCTGCTGGCCCCCTGCTCTCGCAGTGGTGTGAGTGGGACGCAGCCCCACACACTGGCCCCAACTGCAGTGTGCCCCCACGTGCCCCGTCGCCTCCCCTCCAGCCACGAAGGGGGGCAGGTCCAAATACGAGACTTCCCCAGCATCCAGAACCCTGCATCGAAATGCACCTCATTTGGGGCTTAGCTCGCTTGTGGCGCAGAACGATCTTGGCATGGGTCTTGAGCGCTGACCAGGGTTCCCCTGATCCTGCAGCTGCTCTCCCTTGCTGACACGTTATGCTTGCGCTCGCTTGCTGCTTGTAACACAGCTGGAACGCGGCATATGTTACCATCCTATGAATGATAATTTAGAAGGAGGTTTCACTGGGTTCTTTCCAACGATGACCATCTGCACACAGAATGGAAACTGACAGAACAAATCTCTTCTCCCCCCACACCTGCAGTTCTGCTCCGGAGGGACGGGGGCCCCTCCAGAGCTGATCTGAGCGATGCACAGGAGAGAAGGGGAAAAGAAGAGAGAGCCCTGATGCACGGTGAAAGATTGAAGCGCACTGAGATCAGTGACATGTTAAGCACCATGGAAAACGGCACACTTCATTTTATGGTTTCTTTCTATTCATTTTAGTTGCAACAGTTTCTTAATACTGTGTTTTAACATAAGCAGCTTCCAGTGTATTTTAACAGTGTTTTAAGGTATTTATTCGTCTAGGCACTTAATTTCATTAAATGCAATACAAGTATCATTGCTGAATACATAATGAATATATTCATTATGGTCCTCAAAACACAGCTGCTTCATCATTACATTTTGAAAATCTGTGCACATAAGACATTGGATGCAGAACCCTAAAATGTAACGTGCAAATGAAGCAGACGCAATTCGTTTACTGGAATGCTCACCAAGTTCTGTGGGACTGACTTCCAAATTAAGGTGACTGAGGTGTAGCGGTATATTTCTTGTTGCATGAAAATGCAAGGTTTGTTTGTTTATTTATTTATTAAAACATTTCTATGCCGCCCCTTGCTGAAGCCTCGGGGCGGCTCACAACGCAAAATAATGTTCGTTCAGAATGTCTGAACATATAGAACATTTGCACTGTGGATGAAGGTTGTCCTTTCATGACTGCAATCCCCTGTAAGCAGTTCATTCCCCCCACCCTGCCATCACACACTAGAGGCTGCAGCCCATCTAGTCTCTCCTTCCTCCACTATGAAAAGGAACCACATTTTCAGTGCCAAAACATGGCGTGTCAGTTCCTCCTGTGACCATTTGGAGGCAGTCCTGATGGATGCCCTTTTAGAACGTTTTTGCAAGTGACAGACAGAGCGGCTTCTTTTGGAAGACGTTCAAAACTGTGAATTTGCTGGATGGGATGTATCGTCCTACTGCAAGGACTTACTTCAGTGGCACTCTCTTATTAGCAAATATATTTAGAAGTGCAGTTTGACAGCTGAATTCTATACAGAATTTAGGCACACCTAATTCTTTCAGATTTATTAATGATTAACCTTTAATCATTAAAGGCTTGGGACCTGAAGGAACATATCCTTCCTTATATGCCCTCATGCCCCTTAAGATCTATGGGAGAAGCCCTACTCCGGGAAGAGAGGTAAAAAGGTCATCAACTCGGAGTAGGGCCTTCTCTGCTGTGGCACCCAGACTCTGGAATGAATCCCCAGAGAGATACGCATGGCGCCAAGTTTATACTCTTTTCAGTGCCAGGCCAAAACCTTTTTATTTAAACAGTATTTTAAACTCTAATAGTTTTTTAGTTTAGTCGCTCTGTTTGGTTTATTGTTTTGTTCTATTTTATTACTGAAATTGTTGAATTGTCCTTTTAAAAATCGTAAGCCGTCCTGAGATCTTGTATAATAGGATGGCATACAAAAGCTTTTAATAAATAAATAAAGAAACAAACAAACCATTATCCATTATTTATTATGTGAAGTAAAATTTATGTAATTTTGTAATAGAATTATGTATTAAATTAAGAAGTTCATTAATCAATATTTTTAATTATATTTATACCCCACCTTTGCACCAAGGATCCCAGTGTTCTCCTCTCTTCCACATACCTTCACAGTTTGAACTTAAGCCTCTACAGCCTCTATATCACACTGGTTCTCCTTTTTGCCATGCAATATTTGCTGGAAATAACCATAAAAAGCTGCAAAAACAAACGGACCTGTTTGGAGATTCAGATAGGGGAAAATGTTCTTTCCCCGTATTTTTTAGATTTATAACCAGGTCTTGAGGGTATCCTGCCCTTGCAAGGTAGCTTACAATATCACAAAAACATAAAAATACAATCGTATAGTCCTTTACTTCCAGGTACGTGATGGCATACGATAGGGCTTTTTAATTGCTCAATTAATGTTTATTGCACATTTCAACAAAGCAAAACTAAAATTAAAAACAGAGGGAAAAGTGGAATGTTCAGACATGACTTAGAACAAGGGAGTGGTCCTAGGACGGGTTGATGCAGTCTAGTTGGCCATAGGAAACTCTGGAGCGCTCTGCTCCCGCCCTTGCACTATCATAGTTATTTATTTATTTATTTATATTTATTAAAACATTTTTATGCCGCCCCATTCGCCGAAGCCTCAGGGCGGCTTACAACAATAAATTAAAATAACATTTTAAAATATATACATTAAAATACAAATATACGAAATAAAACATACAATATAAAACAAGCCGCCCTGGCCAGATAAAATTCAATAATATTAACATTTAAAATACTGCTTAAATAAAAAGGTCTTTGCCTGGCGCCGAAAAACAAATAACGACTGCGCCAGGCGGACCTCTCTGTTCGGTGCTGGAGGTTGAGGAACTGAGGAGTCTGGCTTTGTATCCAGTGACACCTCAGCCTGTCCTCATGACCAGTTTTAAAAAAAGCTTAGATGGCCCAAATCACCAGTCTAAATCAGTTGCCGGTTGGGAAAAGTATGGAGGTGACCTTCATCTCTGTATTCCTTCCATCCTCAACAGGGATGCCCATGGTCCTCTGAGTTCAGAAGGTGAGTGGTACCCCATTGGACTGCACCCTTTCACTAGATACAGATGAAAAGTGTTCCCATGAACTCTTAAATGAATAAAAAGAGTTACGCTATGATTCACTTAAGACAGGCCAGATATCAATGCACAGAATCCTACAATTCTTTAAAAATGGATGCAATTTTAAGTTAAAGAAGGCAGGTTTGGCCTTCCAGCTTTTGCTTCATATTATAGGGCTAATTTGTTGATCTGTACTAAGGCCTTTTCATGTCAATTAGATTATCCACCTTGATCAGTTTTGGAATCTTTATTATAATTATTACATTAAATCTATGTCTGGATCCCTTCTTCAAATGGGTGGCATTAGGTTCTCAGCATGATGCAACAGATTGGGTTCTTCCCACAGTTATGGTGGTCAGAGATGTGCGGCACATAACATTACATATCATCAGCTCTAGTATAAGCCATTTTCTCATACTATCCTGACTCTATGGGGAAAGTCAGACTTAAGAACAGGTAAAAAAATGTTCATGCAGCAGACTTGGACAGACACACACACACTCTTGAATCAAACAAAGGATGCTGATATTTTTGTAATTTTTTTACTCTGGCTATGGCTGAACTGGCCCTTTATTAGAACCACTTGCCATGGGACTTCTTTGCTCATCGTTGTGCCGAGTTTTCCATAAAAATCAGTTTTCCATATTGGACTGCATTTGGCTTTTCCTTCCTTTAGAATAAAAAAATCAAGTATTTCAAATTCAAATTCCTTCAGAGTTCCTGCAATTGCGTCTCTGTCCAGTAGGTCTTCCCTGTTGTTTAGTATCAAGTTGTTCATCTTCTTGTTCCTCCGCTTTCTGTTGGAGGAAATTATCATCAACACATGCAGTATTAGGAATTTCTTGGAGGGGCCATGTTTGGCAGAATTTGTCTCCCGACAGATATCAGGGAAATTTGAGTACCTCATAAACAGAAAAAAGTTCAGAGGAAATGCAGTTTTGCATATCAATTACTGCTGGTGGGCAAACAGCAGTGGACAGAAGAGCTCTGATCTTCATATCCTACTATAAATGAGCACAAAACATCTTGCTGGACTTTGGTCTGATCTTGTACAGTGTGTCTTATGGTTTAATCCGTAGTATCTGCCAGGCGAACAGCTCCTGCTGGTGGGTCAGAGAGCAATAAATAAAAATAAATAATGCAAGGGGAAGTTCGTACAGGTGTACCCCTCTGGAGCAAATTTATCACGCTGCATTTTCTCTGCATGCAGCTTTGCCCTCTTAGCTGATAAGCACTGATCCTACTGGAAGGAAGGGGTCTAAGGACAGCAGAGGGGAGGGCATTTTGATTTCAGGAAAAAATGAGGTAGAAAGATGTGGGGGTAGCAGGCGTTTAAGTACGTGCGGCGAAGAACCAGGTAATCCAGGCGGATCAGGTGCACTTTATTTCGGCAGGTGCTCATGGACAGCAGCTTCGTGGGTCAGATGACATCTCAGAGCTGCGGGGCTCCAAATGAAAGTTTCGGGGCTCCGACTCTCGTCTTTCCCCCTGTCTAACCATGCGTTGGACTGAGTCTTTCCTTGCTGCGATTCTGTACCGCTTCCTGAACGTCTGCCCGCTTCTGAAATAGGAGTAAGTCCACTTTTCACTCTGTGGGATTTACTCCAGAGTAAACCAGCTCAAGGCTGCAGGTCTTTCATGCTGTATTTGCAACCTCCACTCTCAAGAACTATCTTTTTCCCAGACGCAGTTTTAAACACACCAGAGACCCCAACTGCCTAACAGCCGAAGTCCGTTCCAAGGAACAGACCCGCACCCGTTAACCATGGCCGGTAGAATTTGCAGCGGATTCCCCCGGCAGATGCGAAGCTAGGACTACAACTCCCGGCATGCAAAGGGACGCGCAGGCGCGTTGGCGTAGGTGGGTGTTACGGGGAGCGCGGCGGGGGGGGGGCGAGTTAGCAACAGAGCACAGATTGGAGGAAGAGGAGGAGGTTGGAGAGTGTAAGAGAAGAATCTCATCTTCGGTCCGGCTTGTCGGGGATGACTCCTCCTTGGGTGCGTTATTCGGGTACGGGGGGAGAGCAAATGAGGGGAAGGGGCCTGTGGGGGAAAACGGGGGGCGTGTTGCGAGGCTGCCGGTGTGGGAATATGTAGACGCGCGTGTGCATATATATCCGTGTATGAGGGAGAAGGGGGCGTGGATGGGGCTTGGGGCAGGGGTAGGGCGGAAGGTTCTCCCCACGGATCTGGCCTGGTGAGGAGAGCAAGCGGGGCAGGGTAGCCCTCTTGCTCGGGATAGCATAACAGGAGGACCAGGGGTGGGGGAGCAGCCCTCGTTAGCTGGGCTGAGGGGAAGGAGGGTGGAGCTGTGTGAATGGGAGGGCAAAGTTGGCAGCCCTTATCAGGTGCGTTGGGTGGGTTAATGAGTGGACCTGTATGACTGATGGAGTGTCTAAGGGCTGCCCAACCTGTGTGCTGGATCGAATAAGGTTGGGGAGACCTCATTGGCCAGGAGGTGTACTGGCCGTGTCCAATAGAGGGGATGATTGATTGATCCAAGACTACAAGTGGGTAGTCCTTATTGCTCTGGGGAGGGGGAGTATCTTGCTTTGTAGCGGCCCCCATTTTTTGCCCCTTCAGGAAGGCTCATGGCACTCTGAAGTCACAAAAAACCATGTCAGAATAGGTGGCATTTCGATGGGTTGTTTGATTAGTTAAGGAATTAAAATGGCTATCCCAGCTTTGTACCAAATAGTCCTTCAAGGCAGCTGTTAGAGAGGCTCAGGCCCTAGGAAACAGACATCAGGTGGCAACCTGAAGAACGGGCATGTACCTTTCAAATTTGCTGATTCAGCTGCAGTTTTTCCTAGCCTTGTCCCAAGCTGGTGTGCACCATATGTGTTGGATGACAGTTCCTAGCATACTCCAGGCCATGCTGATTGAGGAGGATGGGAGTCGAACTCCAACATTTTTGGAGGGCATCAGCTTGGGAAGGATGATGTATGGTGTTGTGGTGCCAGTGATAAAGAAAAGCCAGCATTTCTGGTTTAGATTCAGGCCCAAACTGACTGCATGTTTCAGGCAAGCCACCCTCTTTGAGCCTCAGTCTCTTCATATGTAATGTGAGAATAATATAATGGACCTACTTTGCAGGGGTTTCTAAGTTGTCTTCTAAGATGTCTTCTTAGACATCTAAGGCCTTCTAAATGTCATTTAGCTAGTAAATGCAGAATTTATTTCTTAAACTTTCATCTTCTTCTTTCCCCAAAGAACTTAGAGCAGCTTGTGTATTTTCCCAGGACAGCCTCACTTGCATGGCACTTGCGTCTTTCTCATGATGAGATGTTCTTACATACAGCATAAAGCAATTACACCGCTTTTATTTGGCGTTTCTCATCCACCCATATGAAACTCCCTCTTCCTCTCTGTTATCTCGCTTCCTTATACCCAAAATCTATCACCACCACGATTCTCTAAACAAGCAAGTACCCCTAGGCCAACTTTTCTCAATCTGTTCTTGAGATATTTTGAACCAAAACCCTATCATCCCCAGCCAGCAGGGTTATTTTTCATGCTGCCTGGAATTAATGGGATCTGGACCGTGGCAGGTTGGGGAAGGCCACTCTGGAAATTAACGAGCAGACAGCAACTTTCCAGCTCTGGAATGTGATTCCTTCTATACTGGTGCCCACCGAGGTTGTCAATGGACAAAGGCAGTTATACAAGCAGCTTCACCATGTTCTCTGTTCCTCCTTGGAAACCAAGTGCCTTTGGGATTCTGCAGTGATAATTTGCTCCCTGGTGACTCTGATTTCATTGTTTCCATCAGGGGATGAACCGATGCAGCACAGAAAACTGCCAGCATGAAGAACAAGCGATTACTTACCCAGTTTACAAATCCGTGCATGTGAGTGTTTCACTTGTTGGTCTGTAAGCCAGGGGTAAGGGCTCTGTGGCCCTCCTGATGTTGCTGGGCTGGAGCTCCCGTTGGCCTCGATCCATGGCTGTGCTGGCCAGGACTGGGAGAAGTTGTGGTCCAGCAGCATTTGGAGAGCCTCGCATTCTCCACCTGTGCTCTGACTGCTTTGGGGTCTGGCACCAGTGTTGTGCATGTGTACTTTGTGCACTGTAGGGGGAGTAAATGTGGCAGAGAATTTAAGTAGCTGGCTCTGTGCCCTGCAGTTTATCTTAATTCCTATCCTTATATTTAATGTGTATATTTGTTTATTTATTAAAACTGTTTTATGCTGTCCTTACTGATTATTTATTCTGTTTTCCCAATAACGAAAGGTAGATTATGTGATACAAGAATAAAAACATATAAACAATACACAATTAAAACAATACTAATCTGGGCAGGAAATATGAAATAAAATATATGAAAATAACTATTCCAGCATTCTTAAGACCGAATCTAAATCATAAAAAGTAATGTCTAAAACCTGGGTGTAGAACTCAGGTCTGGGGGCTCTGTCTGGCCCCCCTGAGTTTTCCCAGAGGCCTGGTCCCTTCTTGTTTTCCCTAACCAGTAATCCTTTTCTCTTTTTTGTTCTTTGGTGCCGTTCCAAACTATGCTACCCATTCTTAGAGGTTGAAGTGCCTTTTCCAAGGCTTTGTTACTGGTAGTAAGACCTTCAAGGTAATTGTGCCGGTACTTTGGCTGTACCCCTCTTACCAGTGGCATGAAGCCCCTTAGATACTTGCTGAAATAGAATGTGGTCTTTGGCCTGGACGAGGTTCTGCATACTTGTTTTGAAAGACTGACATCCAGCTGGAGGAGGGAAATGCCTTTGCCTGGCACCACGTTATTATTTATCAGCATCTGCATCCTGAACCAGTGGAGTTGTTCTTTCGTAATGCCTGGGGATGGAGTTGAATTCCTCTGGAGATTGTTGGTCTGGATGGGAGGCAAGCCTCTAGGGGAAGACATTGCATAAGTGGGAAGCCGCTACCACGAAGGTCCTCTTTCTTGTAGGCACCTGCCTGGCTTCATTTGAAGTGGTCACCTGGAGAGGGCCTGTGAAGATGCTGAAAGGTCCAGGCAGGTGTGCCAACTGTGATTTAAATGTCCTCATCCAGCATGCAGTAAAAACAACACAACTGGTTATAACAATCAGAGGCAGCAAATGCATAAAATAAAGCACTCATTTCAGCTGGGTTACACTGTGTGGGCAAAATAATAATGAAGGTACTTCAGTCTGCAGTGAATTAATATTGGTAATTTGTTTCTGCAAGATAGTAAGTTGAGGGGTTTTTTGTTGCTCCCGCACATCTGTTTGCAATTATTTGATTGTAAATGAACCTATAAATGATTGAATTGTTCATCATTTTGTGGAACACTTTTCAATGTAAAGGCCCTTTTCATGATTTGTACTGAAATTGTTGACACCAATTATCTATTGGTGTCTAGAGGCGGCCAAGAATTATATGGAACTTTGAGGAATAAAATCTCCTTCTGCCAATATGAAACTTTATGGATGAAAGATATAAATTTTGTCAGTATATTTCTTTTGTTGGTATGTTGCTCCAAAAGATATTCAGAAAGTTGACGAGAACTATAATGAGAGGTGCTGGAAATGCAGGATAGTGAACAGGACCTGTTACCGTCTGTGGTGAATGTGCAGGAAGGTAAAAATAATGGAAAGAAATACATGCTGAAATGCATGGAATGCTGAAAATGAACTTTCCTATGAACGCTAAGGATATGCTATTGAGTATTGTACCAAAAACAATTCCAAGAAATATGAAGAATTATTTAAACATAACAGCAGCTGGAGTTATTATTGCAACAAAATGGAAAGCAGAAGGTTACCCAACTAGTGAAGACAGGAAAAATAAGTTAGTGGAATATGCCGTAATGGCACAATTAACCAGCTAGATAAATAGAAGACCATCCAAAGAATTAATGTTAAATGGAAAGCTTACTATACATATTTTACTTAACAATACAGAGAAAAAAATAGAATTTATGTAAGAGTGACCTAGCTGGTACATTTACTAATTAGCTACATATATAGAAGTCTGATTAAGGAATTTTATGTAAAATAAAGGGCCTATTATATATCCTTTATTCAGCAAGTGAGAATGTTACTATTATTATGTACACAATGATCGAATTAATATAATTGCTTTACAAATGTAACTATATTGACATTGCTTTATCTGAGACAAAAAGAAAACATAATTACTTGCTGGTGGGTTTGTAGATATGTTATAAGATGAATTATTATTTACTTGGTACCCATGCAAAAGCTTTTTTATTATAATAGCCAAGTATTATTAACTCAAAATTGTAGTCATAACATTGACAGAAGAAATAATAATTGACTTTTTGTGTTATTTCTTGAACTTAGCGCTATATGTAATTTTTCTGTAAAGTCCCTTGGTATCTTTTTTCATGTAACCTTTTCCTTGTTTTTTTCCCTTTTATATATAAAAATAAAAAATGGAACTAGACAATGCAGTTAAAGAGGTACTAAAAGAGCAGCATTACAGAAACAATTGCTGCGAAGAGCACAGCTCGCCATCGGCTGTCTCCAAAGTAGCAGGCCGCATCTTTCGTGTGGGAGTCCCCTCTCTAGGAAAGGACCTTCTAACACCGAAATGGTCCTGCCTCCTGTGACAGTCCAACATCTGAAGGAGATTAGGAGAGAGAGCACCCGGAGGAGGGCCTTCTCTGCGGTGGCACCCCGACTATGGAATACGTTCCCCAGAGAGGCTCGACTGGCGCCAGTGTTATATTCTTTCTGGTGTCAGGCAAAATCCTCTTTATTTTCCTATTATTTTAATATTTATTTGATTTTAATTGGGGTTTTAGTATATTAGTGCTCGGATGCTGTGGGGCTGTTCTGTTCTATTTATTTATTTTAAGCCACCCCGTGACATTCTGTAGGGGATGGGATAGAAAAGCTTTTAATAAATACATACATACGTACATAAGTAAGTATACCTTTAAACTGCCCCATAACCCAGCTTGTTTGGATGCTGCACAACACAGTGGAAATGCCGAATGCAAACCATAAACAGTGAAGAAAGCATCACTCTGTCTTCACAGTAACTTTGTGAAATAGCTTCATCCGAGCTATAATGACTTGTCTAGGATTATTCAGACTGTCCTTGGATGGAGGTTAGATTCCAGTTCTCCACAACTCGGCTGCAGATTTGCTGGCTCACCTGCTCGGTGGCTCCTCTCTGCCGGCCTGTGTCCTCAGCTGCCGCTGATCAGTTAGTTGTCTACGTGGAAGTCGGTGGATTGCGTGGCATGCATTCCAGGGACTGAGGCCCGTGGCAGCAGCTTCACCACATAGTCCCAGTCACAGGCTGGGGTCATTCAAGCACGTTAGCCTTGACAGAAATTGTCCGATGGGCCGCCAACGGGCTGTTACACTGTTTTGCATTCTGACGGTGTCTCCTCCTTTCAGATTTCTGCCTTGAAACAGAATGGCCTCCTCCAGTCTCTGTCAGCAACTGCCAATGGATGCAGAGAAGCAGGTAAGATTCCGGCACCTTCTCTGTTCTCTCCATAACTTAGCTGTTGAACACCTTCTAATACCTTTTTCTCTGAATTTTTTTAAAAATCATGTTTCCAGTATGGTTTACATTTCTCCCGTTGAGTTAAGTAATCCTGTTTTGAGTGGGGAAAGAGTTTGATTCATGCATGTTCATGGATCTTATGCATTAATATCGTGCACCAACAATTATTTTCACATTCTCTGCTGCCTGTCCCCCCACTCCCCAGGTTTTTGCTCTTAGGATCTGAGCTGAAACTGATACATTTTCAGTCATCCCTTCATTCTTGGAATTGATTCTGTTGCTTTCTGGTGATGTAGGACCCCAAGAAGCTGTACCTGTCCTTCCATCAGTGGCAGGGTCCTATTCCTTTAAAGCACAATGAAGTTTGTCTTCATCCTCCTTGTGATCTTAATCAGATCCGCCCCTTCCTCATTCAGTCACCATGTCAGGAATCTTATGCTTGTAAGCAGTTATTTGATTCGTGATGCAGTCCAGTAAAAGCTGTATTTTTAGTGACTGACTTATGGTGTTACGATGAGTTCATGATTTCTTTTTAATGCATCCCTTTTTGAACATGAAAGGCATGTCATTTATCTTAAATATAAAGAAATAAGTGTTACTGTTGCATGAATTAGATGGGTGCTATTGATGCAATTGCTCTTTAGAAGGCCAGATACTGAAGATGAAACTCAAATACTTTGGCCACCTAATGAGAAGGAACAACTCCCTGGAGAAGATCCTGATGCTGGGAACGATTGACGGCAAAAGGAGAAGGGGGCAGCAGGGGATGAGGTGGCTGGATCGAGTCACTGGGGCAGTGGGTGTGGGCTTGGGTGGAGGAATGTTGTCCCTGGGGTCGCGATGGGTTGGGCACAACTTTGCAACTGACAACAACAAATTGATGGAACGGATGCCATACCTTCGGTGAGACAACCCAAGGGTAGCAGTATAATGGTTCCTTCCCTGTCTGCTGGCTCGCAGATGCTGCCTCTGAGGACAGATACATACAACTGCCCACATTTTTGGTGGTTTTGTGCAAAATGGCAGCTCTTGCTCCTGCTGGGTTGGTCAGACAACCCATTTGTCGTGAGCAGGAAGAGAAAAGTAGTTGCTGCTGCGTGTGGTTGTGTCCACTGGGGATCCTAGGCAGTGTTTCATAGCTGATGCTTGGAAGTCCTTGCACTAACATTTTAAGATCTTTTACAGTATTAATTTTAAGAATTTTTGCCCAACCCTTTGGCCAAAGAAGGTTTCCAAGAGCACTTTATAGCTCATGCTTATAGGTGCACAATTGAAAAGTCATGACACAAGAAGGAAAAGGGGACAGGGAAGGAGAAGCGTCGGGAGGCAGGAAGCTGACTGAAGCATGAGTTCTTAAAGTTGCCAATGATTAGCTTGAAGGAGAAAATCAAAGGAGAGCCAAATGGAGCAGAACTAATCTGCCCAGACCTCCCCCTGCTGCAGCCTGAGGGCATGCATGGTGCCAGGTTGCAGTGGAGGGAGGGAGGAGTCAACCAGCGGGAGTCATTTAACCAAGAGGAAGGCCTCTCTTTTTCTCTCCCTCTGCTGCAAACTAGTGGAATAGCTGCTACTAGATGATAGCCGAGGGAGAGTAGGAGCCACACAGGACTGGGTACTCGGCCAAACTGGTGGAGTGGTCCCTGCTTACCTGTGGCTGGGCTGTGACTCCCTTCACCCGTGACCTTTGGCAGAACTGGCTGAGGCATATTGGGAGTTGTAGTCCAAAATACATGAAGAGTACCAGATTATTCTGAAAGCTGTTCCATAATGCACAGCAGCAAAATAGAGCTGGTTATCTGTTGGAGAATGCAGCACATTTTTTAAAGGAGCAAATTGTAGTGTTCTTAAAACTGTTCTTTTGGAAGGGGTCCGAAAGCTTGCCTCTGACATGTTTCAACTATTCTCTCTCTAGGTATTAGTGAAGAGGTGCTACGAGCCAGGGAAGAATGGGATGCCGTGGCACAGATCCAGCCGGGAGGTATTCTATTCAGTCATTCATTCATTCATTCGAGGACAGAGTGTTGGGCTGGAATCTGGAGGTCCAGGTTCTAGTCTTCAGCTGGCCCCAAGCTCAGTTTGAGACAGTCACTGATTGTCAGGCTGACCTACCTCAAAGGGTTGTTGTGAGGATAAACCTGAGAGGAGGAGGATTCCATATGTTTCCTTGAGTTTCTTGAAAGGAAAAAGGTGAGCTATAAATAAATTTACTTCAGAAAAGTTTCGTACTGCTTTTCCTGAAAAAGAACAATCCCACGGAAGTTCAGAAGTAAAACCATCATGAAGTAGAACGAAACCAAACAAGAAGGCAACAGCCCGGCAGTGGTAGCAGCCAGGAAAATGCCTGGACAAACAGGAACGTCTTTACATAATTGTCAGGGGAAATGTGTCACATGAGAGGCCTGTTTGCTCTTGGTGAGGGCTCATTCCACAGCAGGGGCATGGAAGCAGGCTAAGCGAGTCCTTCCTGTCAGAATGTCAGGACGGAGCTGGTCTCTGTGGAAGAGGGCCTGCTGGGTAAGCTGCTCCTCGGCTGTTGAGGGCCTTACAAACCAGCCAGAGCTCGATGAACTAGTTCTGGGAGCTGATTGGCTGACAGATGCGAGCTTTTCGCACAGGAATTACACGTACAGAGTGGGCAGCTTCTGCAGTTAAGCACTGGGAGCCGCAGTGGCAAGAAAAGGGATTGCTGGGGTGGGTAATAGAGCCAGGAAGTGTGCCTAAGAATAGCCGTGTGGTGGGTGTCAGACTTAAGATACAGTCTGGAAATCGAAGTGGTGGTCCCAGTGCTTCAAGCATTGTCTTAAACTAGACAGCTTCTTGTTGATCTGTTACGGAGTGCTGTGGGCACGGGGAGAATTTAGTAGAGGTAATCACGGAATGCCCTTGGCTATTGGGTGGTATAAAAATGAAATTTATAAATAATAAATAAATAAATAAATGGAAGCTGCTGCAAGGATCCCAGTGCTGAGCCCTGTAATAATGCACACAAAAACACCACACGCTTCTTAATGAGAGAGCAATGCCATGCATGGGTAGACAGCACCCTATTAAGAGGATAAAGCCTAATAAATCCTAAGAATTGCATTGGAATTCATGCTGTCTCGAATCTTTCCTCTTTTTCTCTATTTTATTATGATGACGATTATTAGCTTCGTTTCTATGCTGCCCCATAGCTGAAGCTCTCTGGGCAGTTTAGAACAATCAGTAGCAAAGTTCATTCCGAGTATTGCTGGACAGGAACAATGCAAAGGCCTCCCCACCACAGATTGTTTACCGTCAAGCTGTACTGTAGGACAGCATTTCCAGGGTACATAGTGTGGATCAAAGTGGATGGTTAGTAATATGCTACCTCAGCCATCGACTCCTGAAGAACTTACTGTTCCGATCTTGTACGGAGCAAGAATGAATTATTGATTCAGAATTAATAAATGGCAACAGGTCTAGGCATTAAGGGGGGGGTGAAAGATGAGAGAAGATTAGATTTTACAAGAAAGCTTAGCATTATGACAATTACATAAAATTTGTTGATAAAAACTTAAATATAACAAGAACTTCCAGATCCAGATTGGGAAGTGTGATGGGTTTACCGAAAGCGTGGCAGATCCTTTGGTAGGTATGGGAGCATTTCAGAGGTGGATTCTAGCGGAACTGGAACTGGAACGCTACTTGTTGTCACTGATAGCCTTATCCTCCCTGAGTCCTCCTAATCCCCTCTTGAGGGCATCTAAGTGGATAGCCATCACTGCATCCTGCAGTAGGCAGTTTCATAGCTGAGCTGTGCACTCGGTAAAGAAGCATTTTCTTTTATCTGTCCCGAATCTTCAAGCATTCAACTTGATTGGAAGAGAGAGGGAGGAAAAACTTTTCTCTGCCCACCAAGTGGAAATTTAGATGCCACTGCCTTATTCTACCTGGCTCCCGCTTTTCTTTTTTCAAAGAAATAAATGTGGTTCAGTGGAGTGAATGCCTAAGTCATGGCATTGCAGTCATGGCAGAGAGCAACCAGCTAGAGGTAAACAAAAGCTTTCAAAAGTTAATTTTGATCTGTTTAGCAGGTACCGCTTTCTGGCTGAATGAGTGAATTGGCCTTGCTTTCTCTCTCTCTTTTTGCTAGGGCCTATTTCGCAGATAAGCCACAACTCAAACCTTGCACTGTTTACTTTTACTTAGTTGCCTTCCCAAAGGCAGAAAGATACTGAATTTAAGAGTACAGAAAGACTGTGATCTAAGCCTAGAGCACCCATTTTCCGCACGGCATCACAATTCTAGCGCTACCTTACTGTCAGGCAAGGCTTGGGAATGGATAGCTTCTGAAGATGTCGAACTGTCCCATAATTCCTCACACTTGGCTATGCTGTGCTGGCTAGGACTACTGGGAGTTCCAGTCCTTTGACACGTGTCGGGAATGATAGAGAGGGCAAGCGACTGCTCCCGTGGCACCTTGGACTGTTTCTTGGTGGGCCATAGGAAACTTTGGATTTCCGAATCCAAGGCTTAACCCTAGCGCAATTCCTGCACACAATTCCTGCACACAACTAACTGTGGCAACCCACCCCCTCACAACTTGAATATTTAAAATATTTAAAATTGCCACCTACCTGCACCAGAACGCACTGGGGCTTAAATGAGCCACAGCAATCATGTGAACCTCCTATTTACATGACCAAAAACATGCAGGGTTAATTGCGTGCATGCTGTTAGCAGCAGAGCTAGCTTAGCCTTCCCTGCCAAGCCAAGCCAAGCAGCCCCAAGCGCTTCGGCCTTCTCTTATTGGAAAGTGGCTCTAATCCCCTGATCATTGTGATGGATTTGTTTTAACTCTCCAATACCCTTTTGGGGGGAGGGGGGACAGAGCTGTACGTACAGTTGTGCACTATGATTCCACCTAGACAGCTTGAAGGACATTTATAATCCTGGCAAGATTAGTTTATTACTGTTTCCCGGTACCATTGGCCTTTTCCACTGCCCCTAATCTCTGAGCTGGCATTTTGAGTACACTCGCTGCCTTATTCCTAGGATCTCTTCCCTGCATCTCTGTGCAGGGAATGTGTGATTCGTTGCTCAATCACCTAATGATGAGGAGACTTTTTGGAGTCTTCACCCATAAGTTGGCTTAACTTGGTGCCTTTGCTGCTCACCCCTGGCCTTGGGTCATGTATGAGTGAATGACACAAATTCAGTGTGACATTTGAACAAATAAGCTGCTTGGATGCCCTAACAGTTATAAAGTGAATATCGTAAGCCGCCTCATGTGCATGTCGGGAAGAACAGTGGGAAGAAAATGAGCGAAATAAATGTGCTTTCCTTTGCTCTTGTACGTGTATGTGACCGTAGGAATCGTGGAGAAGCCTCTTGGTCCCACACCGTTAATCTCGTTCAATGAAGCACTGCAGTATTTCCAAACCGCAGATCTTTCGGACTGCAGGGTATGTACATGCCAAGTAGGATTGATTGAATAGGCACGCTGCTTAAATATTTTAGGCACTGAAAATGCTGTGTTGACAGTTCATGTTGGGTGCTGGGAGCACTTTGGAAGTGAGTACTCCCTCTTCCTATTTCGTTTTGATCGTGGGAGCTAGGATTACCGGAATTTCCATGATTCAGCTGCTTTCTCTCTCTTGCCTCACCTTTGTCGGAGAAGCCCGCAAGACTGTGTGGCTCCGGCTTCTAGGCAACAAGTAACCATAACTGCAGAAGTTTGCAGAAAAGTTTGTTTCTGCCAGCTTGCAAGGGGTATTGTGGCACATGATTTCCTTCTGGCCCAGCCTCATGCTGTAGGAGTCAGCATATTGCAACTTGCAACAGTCAGGCCCTGTGCAACTTAGATTTATACACACGCGCTTTAAAATTCAGGATATATTTGAGACTGCAGTTTCTCTGCAAGCAAGATGCTGTCCTGGTCTCTCTGAACTGCCTCCTCCCTTCCGTTTGCCACTTAGCCCGTTCTTTCTCACAGGAATTTGTTTGCTTGCTTTTGCTGATGGATCTCCTCTGGTGTAAGTGAGACTTGAATAAAAATCTCCCAGTTCTCTACAAGCCCCTCTTGTGTTGCCTGAGCCCTTCTAGGACACGTGTTCTAAAGCCTGTATTCATGCAAGTGTTTATATTGCTGTGCCTCCGGAAGTGAGCATTTCTTTTTCTTTGGTGCAGGAGTGTGAAACAGCTCAGAGAGGAAGGGAAAGAGACGTTGGTCTTGCTGTAACAATCCCCTTCACTGTGGACACATGTCCTCTTTTGAAGCTGAGAGTCACTTTCCTTCATAGGAAAATGACTTTGTGATCATTCCGCTTTGTTACTTTTAAAGAAGGCCCTAATGGAGAAGCTCCCATGGGACTGTCTGGTTCATCCCTATCCCAGAGTGTCCTTTTTCACCATTACGAATGAATTGTGGATTATTGTTGGGGGAGCATGAAAGAGGGTTTGGGGAGCCGCTCGCACCCACAAGTTGCAGGTTATGCATCCCTGTTTGAAGGTGAGAGCAGACTCCTGCCCTCTCCTCCTCTCACAGGTGGTGTAGGGGTTGCAGGTAAGCCTGAGGCTTGGTGTGATTCATTCCCAGTTGCCTACACAGTGGCTTAGGTGATGCTCTGAAGCAGCCCACGGTTGTTCGCGGTTACCAGATAGTTGAACTAGCATTCCCTGTTGACTGCCTTTGAACCAAGCAATGGCAGCCTTGCCTGGCGGTTACCAGCAGCGGACTGCCACCTGCAAGCGCTTTTAGATTGTGCCTTCGCATCGTGACATGAATTAGTGCCATTAGCCTCAGTGGAGCCAGGCATGCAAGGTCAAGGGCTTGAGACTTGCACTGCAAGTATTTTCACATTAATATCTACATGTGGGTAACCCTTCTTACCTGGCATCGAGTAACACAGTACATTTTTTTTTCTTTTTCGGTGGCATTTAAGCCCTGCCCTTTGACAAGCACCCTCAAGCCAGCTTCCAAAATAAATCATAGCTAAGAAAAAAACAGGTAAAATGTCCAAGAGATATCTTAAAAGATAGAGCAGAAAAATGAATGGCAAGGTAGGCAGAGCTAAAACCAGGGAAAAGGTCCTAAATAGCACCAGGGTAGACCCTGGAAGAAAGCAATGAGGCACCGGTTGCTTGGATGTTACTGCTAAAAGTTCCTCTTTCTGGAAACAACCCACTGACATCAGAAGGCAGGGGAACGTGGTGAAGGTCTGCTCAGGATGGACTCAATTAGAGGACAGGTTCATATGGAGGAAAGTGGTCTGTGCAGTAAGCTGGACTTCAGGGTTGTGAGAGATTTGGCAGGATGGTGCTTTTGGGAGAGCGATGGCTGAAAAGACAAGTGCACATATACAGTATGTGCTCTGCCACATGAACAGGCCATTCCGAACCAGTGCCTTGAGTTGCATACAAAAATAAATTGCAAGTTAGTGGCCCAGTTAACTGCCAAAGTCTTTTTTTTAAATCATGGGTTTTGGGAACAAGCAAATGTTACTGTGCTGGATGGCTAAGGACAGCATGTGAACCTGGAACTGCGGCTTGCCTCTTGCCCAGGAAGCCAGAGGAACAGCCCTACAACAAGCTGTCAGCTGTTTCTTTGGCTTGTTGCCAAAGATATCCTGGCTGGGATGAAATGCTCAATAGCCCAGGCTCAGTTGTGGTTTGCCATGATACACAGCTGGGCCAAGGAAGATCTTTTAACCTCAGAATGGGATAGGCCAGAGACTTCAGTATTAGTTAACAACCTGGTTGTCACGTTCTGGACCAGTTGAGGGTTCTGGACACTTTTCAAAGAAGCCTCACACAGTTGTTTCTAACCTGGACATTACTAGATAATTATCTTTTGAGGAGGCTTCTTTGAAACATGATTTGCTCTTAATAGCTCTGTGTGTGTGTGTGTGTGTGTGTGTGTGTGTGTGTGTGTGCCCAGTAATGTAAGCCTGGATCCAGAATTGATCACCTGTAGAAGCACTGGCATTTTCAAAATAACCCACCCACCTGCTTGTTTTCCACTCAGGCATGATGGAAGAACCCTGAAATACACCTTCCCATAACTCCTAGAGCCCTACTAGTGATCGTCGTCGTCCCCCCTCTGGCCACTAGTCGTTAGGCTTGCTCGGGACTGTGCCTCCATTGCGTTTATTTTCATATTCCTCCTCCTAGAAAAAAATCCAGCCGACGGTGCAGAGAAGAGGGCTGGCTGCCATTGCCCATTTCCTCTTTGGCCCTCCCCGTCTCCATCAGCAGTTGCAAAGTGAGCGGGACTTAGCCCTGGCAATAGCCCAGTGTGAGTATTGCTTCCTGTGACCAAGGTGAGCATTGTCTGTAGCTCCACTGCCAGCTGGCAGCCCGTGTTTTGACTGCAGCCTGTTTAATATCGCCGTGCCTTGAAAGTCTGGGAAGGGCCATCGCTCGGCAGCCGCATGCATGCTTTCCACACAGAAGGCCCTGGCTTCAGTCATCTCCATGGAGGGCTGGGGAAAGCTCCTGTCTGAAACCCTGGGCAGCTCTGTCCATACAGGCAAGATAGACCAGTGCTTTGGCTCAATGAGAAGCAGCTTCAGACGTTCCAGTGAAGACACAGAGCTGCTGGACCTCGTTTAGCCTGAGGACCGAGCTCTGTTTTGGAGGGGCTCTCAGAAGGTGTGCACTGCTGTTGGACAGGGCTGAAGACCAAGGAGGCAGGCCAGAATATCCGCATATTTTAGCTTAAAGCCTTAGGAAAGGAATTTCCACTTTTTAGAAGTCTAGAAAACCACCCAAAAGGAGCAGTGGTTGGGGAAAGGGGGCATGTCCCTTTGTGGAATCCCAGAGCTCTGGATTTGGTCCCCAGGACAGAGGTTCTGCACCCCTGCTATAAAGATGCAGAGAGCTACACTGAGCAGTCACTCATTCACGCTCGTCCTGTTGACTTTGACTTCTAGCAACTTACTAAGGATTCAAGTAGAGTGTTTTTCTTTCTGTGTGCTGCCTCTTGATCTTACACAGAGATGCTGCAGATGAACCTTGAGCCTCACACCTTCAAAGTGTACACACTTACCTTCTTGTGTGGCATTTCCCTATCCAGGTGGCTTGGATAATAATGAAAAAGTGCACACGCGGATCTTGCAAACCGTCTACAAGAAATTAACAGGATCCCGGTTTGATTGTGCCCGTTATGGAGCCCATTGGGAGGATCTGGGATTCCAAGGTAGGCCAGAGATCGAATAAGATTCTGCAAGTGCCCATTTGCACAGTGGCGAGATCAGCTCATTCAGGCTCCTTCACATTTTGTAGGGAGAGCATATTTAACATTCGTGGAACAGGGGCATCAGATCCCTTTCAGCTTGAGGGTCAAGTTACATTTTGGGAAAAACACGGGGGGCTGCATGCGTCATGGGTCGGGTATGCAGGAAGGGGCATGGCAAAAATTCTAGCACAGTTTAGCTGAAAGGACATCCAGCCGGAAACTGAGCCTTCGCAGAGGCCCTTTAGCCTGAGGAGGTGAGGGGAAGAAACCTACACAAAAGCCTGGAAGCAATCAAATGAGAGCTGGTTGGGGGGAAAGGGCGGGGCTGAGGAAGGGGTCGCACACTTGTGGGGAAAGCCCTGCGGGGCCTGATTGGCACCCCAGGCAGGCCACGTGTGGGCCTGGGGTTGGACCCTCTGCTGTGGAGGATGGCGGGGAGGAGCCCGCCTGTTGTTTCTCTCCTGCCGTAACAGCACAACGCTGTTTCTCTGGATGCTGCAGCCCACGGAGCTCTCGCCTGGCGTGAGAATGGGCTGAGGAGCGGGCATCCTGAGTCCCCATGCAGGGGGAAGCAGCTTTTCAGAACAGGCCCAAGCTGATCTGGTAAGGGCGGTGTATTGTCATTAAAGTTAATTAACATTAGGTTAATATTGCTGTTATAACATTAGTATTAGCATGTGTACCCCACCTTTCTTCTTCTCACAAGGAACCCAAGGTGGCTTGCAAGTTTTTCCTCCTCTCCATTTTAGGTATAGGGTGTTATGCCCACCTGTCATAGCATTGGTGGTAGGTAGACGTCAAGCTTGTGGGATCTACTTTGTTCTTTTCTGAAGCCATTAGATTTACTAACTGGAGCTAGGTGCAAAAGACAACATGCTTATAGTTAAAAAAACTGGGAGCCCAGGAGTTTATTTTGGGTTCCTGAACTAAATGCACAAAGGTCCATTCCTGGCAATCCCAAGCATCTTCCATTTCAGAAGTAGAATTGGGGGGTGTGTAGGAAGGAAGTAATTTCTTTTTGCTGTAATTGCTAAATTGCTAAATAATTGGGAGTCAGAAGTCCTTGCTGCAAGGAGCTTTTCACTGTTTACGAGCAAAAGCATTTGATGGGGGGGGGGGAGGTTCTCTTTAATGTGAATGTTCCTTTCTTTGCTTTAAAAATTGATAGCCTGCTTTCCAGCTTCTAAAAGCTTACGAGGTCAATATGAATATTCAACAACTGATGCAGAATGGCCAGAAAGTCAGCCAACGTCACCCAAAACCAATCTGGTGATAACAGCATAAGCAGCACCTATAACAGCATAAAATATAGTGTGACTGAATGTTATATGTTTGATTAAAAGCTTGGGACAGTGTGCCATTTAAAGTTAAGATGAAAGGCCCAGGAGAGTCTTCCTTGGAGAGCTTTCTGCATTAGGATCCCATGCCCAAGGCTGTCTCTTGTTTCTTAGAAGGTTGGTGAAGTTGGGAAGACCACTGCTGAAGATCCAAAAAGAGTAGGTAGGTCCTTCCAGACTCAAGTGGTCCTTCCAGTACCTTAGTCCAAACTTCTCTCTTGTGTGAGCATATGCTGTAAAGCATAGGCCAAAAAGTTTTGCTAAATTGTCCTGCTCGCTCTTTTTCTCTGGTTATCAAATCTGGAAGCAATCTGGTCTGACTGTGTAATGGGACGATGTATTGTATTGTGTGCTCACAAGGGATAGCATTAAGCTCTCGGCAGGTTGCATTAGTTTTAGTGTTGCCTTTGTGGGTTTGACTTGCAATTAAGAATTCTCAAATGTAACTTTAAGTAAGCAGTATCTCACAAACAGGACCTGTAAAAGAACATTTATTGTCTTGGCTCATTCCTCTCTCTCTCTCTCTGTCTCTTAAGGGATGGATCCTGGCACAGACCTACGTGGGACTGGATTGCTAGGATTAATGCAAACACTATATTTTGTAATGGATGCTCGGATATTGCCTATAGCTCGAGAGATTTTCAAGCTGTCCCATCATGAAACACAGGCATGTTTCCTATTTCCTTCAATTTTGGGTGTTTAAAATGTGTTTTTGCAAACCTACAGGAGAAATAATTTTGCTAGCATGATCTCCTAGTATTTGCAGGGGAAAGCTTTCTTTTTCAAAATTCTCAATTACACCTGATGGTTGGAAAGATCACTAGAGTGCAGTCTTTTTTTCCCTTCAATCCAGGAAAGGGTCCTCAGGAGATTTCCTATTTATCGCTTTGTGTCAGAAGGAGTCCTTTAACTGTCACAGATAGTTGGTTTTCACTACACTTGTTCATCAATATTTAGGGGAGTTAAATTTCACTGTGAATATGTCCAGCTGGTCACCAGTCCGGAAGGCATGCATGCTCACTGAGAAGAGTGATGCCACCTGAGAAGATGCCCTGGCCTAATTGTTTGAAGCCACTGGCTTTGTTCTAAGAAATGGCAGGGCATGGTTTGCCTTTAGGGGTGCCAGGATGTGAGCTTCAGTGTTCCTGTTACCCTTCCCCTGTGCCCGAGAGAAGGACATTACAACAGGGCCCCCAACATGGCTATCTGCATTGGCACTAGCGGAGGAAGTCAGCATGTTGTTTCCCTTTGACTTCATTCTTTTTCTCCATGAGAAAAGCCTCAACAGTCATGAATAGCTATAAATATTTGTAGTACCATATAAACTTGTCTCTAGCCTGACCCGACTTTTGTCAGCCAAAGGGGTGCATTAGCACAGCCTGGAGTAAGGAATGGGTCAAGTTCCAGAGGCAGAAGTCAAAGGGACGAGAGGCAGAAAACATAGTTCAAGTGTAACTAGAGGTTGCATTTAAAGGATCCGTTTGCAGCTTCCTTCATGCTGTATTTATGCTTTCATTGCTTTTAGTCTTGTTGAATTTCAAGTTGCTTCATTTCTTGTTGTGGGCCAAGTCAAAGGGTTTGCAGCAGAGCAGCCCATAGATCTGTAGTGTGGAACCTCTTTCAGCCAGAAGGCCAAGCTCAGTTCTGAAACAGCAGTAGAGGACAGCAATCCAAAGATGCTGGAGCTGAAGGCTAAGGGGGTGGCTTCAGAGGCAAAATGGTTGGACCAACAGTGCAGGATGTCCAGTACACTGTAGCTTAAAGCTGTTACTGCCAGTAGCTTAGCCATAGGAGAAGCATTTTGTCCATTTAAAATGGGAGAAAAGAACTGCAGAAAAGCTGTGAAACAACCAAATTATCAGTGCTTGTGGGAAGGGCCTTGATCATATGGGGAATTTGGGTTTGTCTCGAGGAGGCCCGAGTTAGGCCTTGGAGCCTAAAGTTCTCTACTTCTGCCTTGAATCCTATAAGCAATAAAATCATACCAAAGGACCAAGGAGCAAAGGCAGTCAAGGAGAACAGGAATCTTCTCTCAGTCAAGTTACTCAGGACAAAGAGCAAGCTCTTAGGCTCAAGCCTTAGCAGGCCAGATGCTCAGGGATGGATCCCTGCAATCCTCAGCGGACAGCCGGTACTGCAGCCTAGTGGGCAAAGCGTAACTTGCTGGGTTGATACCTGACACAGCAGTTAAGTCCTAATGAAAATGTACAAACAGACCTGCTGACACAAACCAGCCTGGTTCGGCATCCTGCTTTCACAGGGGCCAGACTGATGCACCTGACATTCTGGTCCTGTTCCTGGGTAATTGGTTCTGAGAGATACCGGAGAGAATGGAAAGCCATGGTGACTAGTCGCCTTGGTCTAATTTCCTTTTAAGCATTGTGTACCTTAGATAGCCAGTTGTGAGAACCGGGCCCTTCTTAAAACACAGCATGCAGGCACAGTGCCTTAAACCCAGGTAAAATGGGTCTCTCAAACTCCGGGTTAAATTGGGGTTTTATGAGCACAATAAGCAAAAGCAAAGCAACTTATCTGTTGAAGGAATTCAGTATCACGCTCTTGGTATCTGAACCTGCCTCATTTGCAACATCAGGACAAATAGGGCCCCATTCTTCAGGCAGAATATTTATCCAAACCTACACTGTGCCACGCTAAAGAAGACTGAGTCAGTTGTTTGCCAGGCTAATGTGGAGCAAGAGACACTTCCTAAAATCTGCCTCTGTTTCCTTTACAGAACTTTCCTTTCTGTGTGATGTCTGTCAATATCACTCGTATTGTAATCCAGGTTCTGAGGGAAGAACGGCTCTCCAGGTGAGTTTGTGGGGGGTCTTTTTGTACCCCTAGAGACTCCATGGCACAGCACAGCTGGGGATGCAGACTTTAACTCTCAGATCCATCGGTTCAGTTAATCTGATCAGTCAGCATGGGCAAATCTTGATCAGTGAAGTTTTGGCTTAAAGGCAGCACTGTGTTTACTTATTAAGGCTGCGTTTTGTTTTTATGTAGGGAATGAAAAGGACAATAGTTCAGGCGGCCTTTCCCTCTCATAAAGGTTATTTGCTATTCATTTCCACGCTGTGTTACATTTTTTCTCCACTCTTTGGCCTGGCATCTTTACTGAGTTCTGCAAATGTGCAGTTTTATTTAAATTTAATCAGGTAAAAAAATCAGGCTGATTCATCAGCTAAAAATTCTTCAGTCTGTTGACCAGGCCCCTGCCTGAAGGAGATCACAAGATTGACTTCTGTCTTTTTCTCAAGCCAGAAAGTTATTCTCAGGAGTCAACCAGATGTTAAAATGTTGCACGCATGTATGTGCAAATACGAGACGTGATCTCATTCTGCGAGTGTGATCTCATTCTGCGGGGCAGTGTGTGTGCGTGAAGGAGGCGTCAGTGGGCTTGCAGGAGCCCCTTGGCGTGCAGAAACACCATTCCCACCTTACTAGCCTGGTGAGCATGTCTAATGGGCCATGGGACACACGAGTAACTTACACATATACTTACACATCTGCGTGTAAGCGGGGACAGGTAGGGGAATGGAATGGGTTGGAGCTTCCTGGAGAAGGCGTGGCCAGCTGCTTACGATTCTGAATGTTGCTCTCCATATTGCAATCTTTTGTTGCAGGTACCATGTATGTAAAAAACATTGCAATTTGTATATATGAAATGCATTTACTGCTAGAAGGGATTTTGGCAAGTTCTCACCTCTGTTTGTGCATTTCTCTCAGATACAGGCCGATGCATAAGCATCCAGCATGATGTTAAGCTGTGGTTAGGAAAGATTTGTTTACTGTGTCATCTGAAGCGAGAATCCTTGCTAGCCATGTCTTTTAGAAGCCAGAATGGCAAGCCGGAGTTTTTCCTTGGGTTGTGATTCCTGTCTTGTTTGGGGGTAGCTTGCCAGGATCTGCAGCTGTCATGTCATGTTCAGCAACCCATTCCTGCTTTGTTTAGCAGGTACTTTAGCAGAAGGAGCCTGGTGGGAGCAGATGGGCTGCATGCATCAGCATACAAATCGTTGACACTAAGCTAAGATTCTGTGAAATCCTGACTTTTTGTTGTATGTGAATGAAGGAAACTGAGGCACGGTTAGTCCTTTGAATAGTGTTTTATTCTCTGCGATTATTGCATGGAAAGCTGATACTTGGAGAGAAGATAGTGGTTTCAGCCAAATGGCTTGTCACTGCCACTTAGTGTAGGCAGTGCTGAGCAAGATGGGCCAGTAGTCTGCCCTGGAGGAAGGCAGCATCCCATATCGCTGTGTTCAGGAAGGGACTCCTGTTGAGCTGCTTCCCCTCTAGCTGTTAAGTTAGGGGAATAAATCCATTGTGCTTGCTTCTTACAGAGAATGTAATCGAAGACAACAGGTCATTGCAGTCCTGAACGACTTGTATGTGGCTGTATTTTTACGCCTGTTCAACATCTGGAAAAGTCAAAAAAAGACCATTTCTGACTCTGGTTTTGTTCTCAAAGGTGAGCTCATTTAGTTCCATTTTCACAAGAAAAACACAGATGGCATAGTCATTGCTTGTTCCATGCATGTTTGTACCATTATGGGAGGGCCGCGGAGGCTGCTCATTCTTTGCCACAGCGAATGTTCAAGGTCAAGGTTCTCTTTCAGGGTTAATAGGTTAGTTGTTAGCATTTTAAGGATGCACTGCAATTGCTGCCCCTTTTCTGTTTATTCAAGAAGCCGTAGTTGCACCCGAGTCTCATTGAGATAGAGACCGCCATACGTAGGTGCTTGGAGGTGTGAAACCTGTGTGTGATTGTAGTTATGCTTCATCTAAGCCCGTCATTGTAAAGGACAGCCAAAATTTAAATACGCTTGTATAGTAAAACAAGATTCTAAAAGAAAGCTCATTTTGCCTTCTTGACCATGTGGTGTTGTAGTGGTAACCTTGGTTAGGAAGACAGGGCTGCAGGTATAAGTATTTGAAGCCTTATAGGCCCCTTCCAACTCTACTATTCTCTCATTCTGTGATTCTGTGGGGAGCTTGCGGGGGCAGAACTACAATTTGGGGCACTAGGATTTGATGCCTCTGTTGGGCACCTGAGCAAATATTGATGTCTTCTTCCTTGCCACTTCCTGTTTTGATGAAACAAAAATATAACCAAGGATGTAAGAGCTTTATTGTATACAGCACATAGGCCATTACAAAGTTGCAACTGTGCAACCAAAAGACACTGTTACGCTCCTTGAAGGGAAAGCATGATCCCTTCTGTCTACCGCTGCCTCTGCCAAAAACGTTTGATGTGGCTTCCTAGCATAGGTCATGGAGGAGAAGTCTGTCAGGGGCTACTAACTCGCTGGCTTTGTGCTGCCTTTGTTCTCCGAGGCAGCAGGCCTGCATGGACCATTTGCTGAGACGCTTGGGCAGGAGGAGGTCCGGCACCCATCCTGCTGGACGGATGCTGTGGACAACTGGGGTGCCACAGTGTGAGTGGAGCGCTGGTCTGGATGGGCCATTGAGCCGATCCAACATGGCTTTTCTTATGTTCTTCTGCTGTTTGATTTATCAGTGAGGAGGCTGCATTTTATTTTCTTCTGTTGGCTGTTCAGCACTTACATGAAAAAGAATCCCTGGGATCACATGATGCAGGGAACGTCCAGCATGACGTCTTCTTCAGAAGAACCACTAATGGTGGGGTAGATACCTTGTATCTTCCTTCCGAAGAGGCCATGGATTTTAATTCCAGATTGTGCCCCCTGTAAATTATTATCCGCTCGAGGCCATTTATCCAAATAAGGTATCGGGCAGGTAAAGCGAGTGCTACAGTGAGTCCATGTATAGCTCTGTGACCAAAACAAGCAAGCAAGCAAGCATTCCCCATCAGATGAAGGTAGCTTCTGTGTCTAGGGTTCATCGGGCAAATGAAGCAAATGTGTTAGCGTTCATGTAATTCGTGCCACCAGTGCTGTGTCTGAATTTCCTAAATTAGGGCTGGCACCCAGTTTGGGAAATTCTAGTTGGTTGATCTAGTTGAAATGACATTCTAATTGGTTACTCGGGCTGCCAAATTATGTACCTGATAGTGAATTCTGAATTTACCTGATGCCATTAAGGGGGACTGCAAAATAGTCCCTGCATCATAGCTGCTTAAAATCTGAACAGACCAAAAGAGCATCGAAAGCCCCTTAAAAAGAGTTGGTTCCTACTCTGCTCCAACACAGAATGGTGCAGTTTTGAACAGTGGCAGCAGGCAATGTGTTCCGTATGGGGAAGAGAAGTTCTTTGTCCCAACACTTCTGCCTGCACTTCCATCTCCCTTTGTTCCCAGCCATCAGCCAATGGAGAAGACTTCTGGGTCATCCACTCATGTCACCTTTTCCTCACTTAACTGTTGCTGTTCCATGTCGCCAAGTCATCTCTGTCTTATGGTGACCCTATGAATGAATGCCCTCCAAAACGTTTTGTCCCTGACAGCCCTGTTGTGCTCAAGGTTGTGGCTTCCTTTATGGAACTGATCCATCTGTTAGTTGACGTCTTCTGCCTTTGACTTTTCTTAGCGTTAATGGTTTTCTCCAGTGTATCTTTCCACTTTAGTTAAGAGCCTTAAAAGTGCTTATCTTTGTCCAGGTGTCACAATCTTTGTCCAAGCAGGTGGATATCCGATGTCATGTTTCTTTTTTCCCCTCTAGAGCTGGAAGCATTTGCCAAAAGAAACCCAAGGCAACTGCTGAGACATTTGGAGATGTACATGAATGAGAGCGCTGCTTCGACAGGGGAAGATGGCTTCCAGGCTCGTGCTTTCTCCTCAGAGGTTCTTGGTCCCAACATAAGCTCTGTTAACATTGACAATAAGGAATTAAATTTCACTGGAGTAGGCGACCTGCTGGCTGAGGGTGAACAGGATAGCTGATCTGGATCCCGCAAGGGCATGAAAGTCCCTGTCCATGACAAGTGGATGAAGCCAGTTGATGTGGTCTCCTAGTGGCTCTGTGGCCCTGCTGCAAATTGGCTCCCAGGAGGACAGGAAGTTCTTAAAATGCTGCTAAAGTAGCTATGAAGGGCTTCAGTTTGGGGCTGGAGCTGTGAAAAGCACCAAGAAGGCTCCAGGGATGGAGCCTGGGATCAACAGCAAACTGCTTAATTCTAAAATGAAGCAATCTGGGCAGGATCCATTCGTCCCAGTCACTAGCACTAAAGCTGTGACATAGGCCCTGTTTTTGCAGTGGGAGAGTAAGCCTGAATGAGATCCTCTCATATGCTGAAGACACACAAATAGTTATTTTGGTTCCCAAGGTTTTAAGTCCTAAGACGAACTCAGTTCCTTACAGCTAAGAGATCTGGGTTTCTACGTTGCTGAATCTGAGCCCAACTAAACTTTGAACTGTGGCACAACTAAAAGGCTAGTTGTGGGCCTAAATTTCCTTTTTATCTAGGAATATCCGAGACACAAAGCTGTTGAATCCTTTTATTCCATCAGCTGGGAAGCATTGCTTCTCAGTTGGTGTGTGTGTCTGTTGACATATCAAACCACAAGTGTGTGTTTCGTTTTGTTAAAACAAAAAGAAGCTAATCAACAGGAACCGTGAGATCAGCCTTGTCCAGATTGATGCCTGCCAGATATGTTGGACTACAACTCCCATCATAGGGGAGATGGAAGTTGGAATCCAACACATCTGGTGGGCATCCAGCTGAGTAAGGCTTCACCAGGTATACTGAAACGGTGACGTCCCCAGTGCGTATGCCTTTGGGGGTGCTCACAGAAACCTCCAAATGGAGCCATGTGGCAGCTGTAACTACAAGGCAAAGCAGTCTGTGTCCTCCAGCCACTAAATACCAGCATTTCTCCCATTCACTGGCTTCCCCAGATTTCAGAGTGGCTGTGAATGGTAACAGCGGTGGTCACCTTGCCATACCACTGGAGGCTTTGGATGTCTGTCTTGTAATGTGATGGCAGCTGCCCCTGAATAAGCATTTAAACCATTGCCATGTGTTGCCCTGTAGCCCATTTCCATCCTGCAGTGCTCTCATCAGGATGTCTTGTCCAATGTGCCAGCTGTATGTAAGAATTCTCGCCCTGGCTTGAATGATGGGCTTTTTCATTAAACTTATTACAGTCTTCAAACGCAAGCTATTGGTCTCTCTTGTTCAACCCAATTTCCAAACTGGCTAAGACTTGCTAAATCTGTGAATACTATTCATTCCTGTTAGAATGAACATCTGTTCAGGGGTGTTAGCTGAACTATTTGGACTGTTAAATGTTTTTATAAGGGATTTTGAAAGTGTGAAGGAAATTATTACTGTTAGGTAGCAACCCTATATTCATTTAACTAGGTATGAATGCCATTGAAGTTGTTAGTTGTGAAGTCGTGATTGACCCATCACGACCCCATAGAAAACATTCCTCCAGGCTTTCCTGTCCTCCACCATCCCTCGAAGTCCACTCAAGCTCACATCCACTGCCCTGGTGACTCCATCCAGCCACCTCATTCTCTGCCGTCCCCTTCTTCTTTTGCCATCTATTGTTCCCAGCATCAGGCTCTTCTCCAGGGAGTCCTTCCTTCTCAT
>NW_025335762.1:10590103-10618188 GCF_004798865.1 Varanus komodoensis
CACCATCTCCCAGAGTCCACCCAAGCCCACACCCACCGCCCCAGTGACCCTACCCAGCCCCCTCATCCTCTGCCGTCCCCTTCTCCGTTTGTCATCTATTGTTCCCAGCATCAGGCTCTTCTCCAGGGAGTCCTTCCTTCTCATTAGGTGGCCAAACTATTTGAGTTTCATCTTCAGTATCTGGCCTTCTAAAGAGCAGTCAGGGTTGCTCTCCTCTAGGACTGACCGGTTTGATCGCCTTGCCATTGAAATGCTGCCCTACAAGAAAGGAAGATACTTACCCCATGGAAAAGGCATTCCCAGGCAGCAGTAGTAATTTGATTCACTGCCGTAAAGGCCAACAGGTAGCTGCTTTTGCTGCATGGCCACAGGAGTCCTGCTTGGTGAGACTGAGGGAGAAGGGCCTTCCCAGAAACCACTTTGAGGGTGTGCCAGGCTGGAAGATGGCGGGCACGGAAGATGGCCTCATTCTGAAAGGTTTTAAAGATTTGTGTTGGGTGCTTAAAGTTTGTTATATTTTTAATTTTTTTATGTTCAATTCTAATTCTTCTAATATTTTAAAAAATATTAGCTTTGAGCACCATTTTTGGTGGAAAGACAGGCTATACATTTAATAAGTAACAATATACCTTCTTCTAGTGTCATAGTGAGAGCCTGGCTTGAACATCAATAGAAGGGAGTATATGGAATCTTTGCCAGGCTTGTGGGGTTACTACTGAATCCCTATATACCAAGAGGAGATGGAGACCAGTAAATAGTTGATAATCCTTGCATTAGTCCATTGGATACCTTGCAACAGCTTTCTCCAATCTTGTGTCCTCCAGCTATTCTGGACTACAACTCCCAGCATTTCTGCTTATTGCCCATTCTGTCTGAAGCTGTGGCTAAAGTGCACTACACTCCAAATTACATAGAGGGCGGCCAGTCTGAGAAAGGTTCAGTACCTACAATTCTTCAAGTAAGGGGGAAATTGGAAGAGGACTTCACATGGAAGTTAAAGAACTTGCTTTAAAAACCAAACTAATGTAGGCCCACTGATACAGCCTCAGTGGTGGTTTGGTTTGCAGGAAGAGTCTCCAAGCTGCACCAGATTGAGACAATTTAGAAGGTCCACAGCAGCTGTATGTGTACCAGAAGCTTTGGAAGCCAATGGTGAAGTGGTGGATATGGGATATTAAACAGTGGGATAGAAATACCCTGCTATAGGATGGGTTGTCTCAATCACAATGAGACAATCTGAAATGTCTTGAATAGTCCACCAGGTTTCCTGCTGTTTGCTTTTCCGTTTCTCAGAGAGGACCCTGGAACAAAGTGTTCTTTCTGCTTGGGCCTTTTGCTTGCTGGCATAGTCTGCATCCACAGATAGAATGTTTTTCTGTGTCATTGACCATGGCTCGGTGGAGATCAGCCATTTCTGTTTGTTTCCATCAAGTCCTTAGAATATATTGCAAAAGTAATATGCTCAAGTGAAATAAAATGAACCATGTGTCATGAAAGGTGGAGAAAGAAAGGAGAACAATGAAATGACTTGAAAAGCCTGAGGCGAATAGAAACACCTTGGTTACTCTGTGAAAAAGAGCGACAGTGTTCACACCATGTGGGCCTCCTTCGGGAGGGAATTCCACCCACGGGGTGCCAATGCCAAGGAGGTGATCTCTCTGGTCACCACCCACCTTGCCACAGATGTTCAGGAAATGTGAAGAGCCTCCAAAAAGACTTCAAGACATGAGTGAATTGGTATATGAGCAGGTAAATATTCCTAATTTTAAAACTTTGTGATCCGGAGAGAGCTAAAAATGATAACTACTTGCATCCAGAATGGAGGATCCAGTAACATCCAGAAGCAGTGTTATTGCAGAAATTAAGCCATGCAAGGCCTGAGTTGGGAAATAAAAAGGCTGAGCGTGAAGACTTCCCAAGGTAGCTTTCCTCAGCTTGGTGCTTTCCGGATGTGTTGTGGGCTGCCCCGGCCAGCATGATCATGGGGATAATGGTGGTTGTACTCCAACATCTCCAGAAGAGTATTCTGCTTTAAATTACTTTATTGGCAGACTTGACTGTAGGGCACTGTTTCAAGTTATTATATTGGCTTAAATAAAAGGTCCATAGTATTGAAGTATGGTGCATGACCTACCAAATCCAAGAGAGACAGCATTAAAAAAAAAAAAAAACACCTTGAAATCGGTGCCTAGTTAACCCCATAGCTACAGGTGTTTTGTCCCGGGGGCAAACGTGATAATGCCTCTGAATGGACACAGCTCCGTCCTTCCAGAAGGGTTCTCTCCAAATCGTTCCTATGGAAGCCTACTTCGGGCCCTGAAGGGCAGCATCCTGCCCCGCTCCACAGCGCGAAGGACGCGCCCCAGGGTCCTGGAGCAGCCCCGTTCGCGGCGGGGGCGTCCACGGGCCGCGCTCGGAGGATCCCTTTGTGCCGAGGCGCCGCCGTTCGTCCGGGGGCCAAGAGGCAGCGCTGCTCGCGCGGCCGCGCTGATCACGCCCTCTCGCCGCCCTCGCCTCGCCGCTGCCGCGGGGGCGCGACGCAGGCGGGCAGGCGGGCGGGCAGCAGCTGGCCGCGGCCGCGGAGCCCCGGCGCCCTTCCCCGAGCGCCCCGGCGGAGCAGCCGCCCGGCGCTGATGCATATTGATGAGGGGGCTGGGCCCGCCCCGCGCTCCGCAGAGAGGGGGAGGCAGCCGAGCGGCGGGGAGCCGCGCCGCGTCCTCTGCCCCGGCAGCCAGCAGGCACAGCACCGCTGGCGCTCGCCTCGCCGGCCGCTCTGGGCTGGCGTCCGCCCGGTCCGCTCGCCTCGCCCCGCCCCGCCTCGCCTCGCCCAGGCCGGTTGGATGGGATGCTGAGCTAGGCGCCGAGTCGCCCCACGCGCAGGTCTGTATCTGTGGATGCTGGGCCGGGCTGGGGCAAAGCGGGGGTGGGGGGGGTACGGGGGTCGCTCTTGCGCAAGGGCTCCGAAGCAGCCTTCCCCTATTGTCTGCTCGGAACGGGCAGCCGATGGCACGATGCGGGCACCCGCACGCCGAGACGGGCTCAGCCGCCCTGCGTTGGGATCCATTGTGCCCGTTGCCACGGGAGCGGGCGGGACACTTACATACGTGTGCATGCACGGGGGTGGCGTGTGCTCGTCCAGCTAGGGAGCACCTGGAACAGGGTGCGTGCTCTGTGCGGGCGTTTGTGTAAGAGAGAAGGTGGTTCGCCTGCTCGGAAGGAGAAATGAGTACATTTCCTCCTTGCCTGGGGGAAAGATACACCGCAGAGCAAGCGTTTCCGCAGCCCTGCACAGGTGGGTAATGGACGCTGCTGTGAAGGACCGTGGGACCCTGAGCGGAGGAGGAGGAGGAGGCGGTGACGGGTGACCGCGCATTTGCACGAGACAAAGAGGCTGCGTCGGGAGAGGGTCTGCTCGCGATGGCCCTCCGGCAAGTTCGGCTTGCGTGACTGCGTGTAGGACGTCCTTTTCTTTCTCTTAATGGGAAGGCTGTGCATACTCAGAGGAGGCCACGGGTATTCGCGGGTTTCTGCAGTGCTTGCGGGAAACGGGCTGCTACAGTTGTTTTGCACGGTCAAGTGAGCTGGCATGCACGCCTGGCGGTGAGTGTGTGCCTGGCGGCGGGTGGGGGGTGGCGTGGGGTGCCGGCATTGCGTGCAAGTGTGTGCGATACGCAGGGACGGGGCAGCTGCACCCGTGAGGCGTTGCTGTTGTGTTCGTGGTCAGGGCTCGGGGCAGTTTGCGTGGGCGCTCCGGGAAGGCACGTTGCGTGTCCGTGCGGATGGATGTGTGCAGCCAGAAAGGAGTGGGGGCTCTTGTGTTTGGTCTTGTCCTCTTGTGTAGTTTTGGTGTCAGGAAAGGGTGCTTCCCATCTCTGCATTCCTCACAAAGCAAGGTCACCTCTCGCACTGAGCTGTCCGGCAATGTTGACTCCCCGGGGAGTCTTGAGATCCTGCAGGCGGCACCCAGCTGGAAGAGGAGGCCAGGGTGGCCGTCAGCCATGGGCCGGGTGGGCAGCTGCTGAGACCCCCTCCTCCCCTTGGCGGGGGCCTGTGATGGGCACCTGGGGTGTCTTGATTTGCTTTTTTCACTCCGGAGCACCACCAGAGGGCAGATAGTGTCTAACTGCCACTGTAATTTCCCACGACACCCTGACATAGTGTCGCTTTGTGGCATTGTGGGGAAATGAGTTGGCGGCCCGCAGTCGCCTAACCCTGCTGCTGCCAGGCCAGCCTGCCAGGGCCCATGATGGAGAGGGTAGTACCATTCGCCCAGAGCCGGAGCTGGCCTTGGCACAGAGGGACCAGGGTGAGTGCAATAGAGGGCAAGGCTTTCCATTGTCCCTCCAGGTTTCCGGGCCTTGAATCCCATGTATCCAGAGCAAGCACACTTACAGAGTGGTAACTGGGAGACCTGGTTCCAGTACAGGGTTTCAGCCCCTAACTGGGAGCCTTGAGGCCTCCTTGTCAGTTCCTGCTGCAACAATGACACGCTCTCAATATCGTTTTCCTTGTTACAGCAAGAGAGAGTGAGAGAGAGAGAAAGAGAGAGAAGAAATGTCTGGCATTTTGGCTGATCCTCCCTTTCCTCTTCCGCTTTTCACAGAAACTGGAACGTTAGCCCGGTGCCCTTGAGCTTCAGCTTCCTCGGTCTCTCTAGAAGTTGCGCTGCTGAGTTGGGGGCTGGGCGATCTCATCCGTAGGCCGAGGGCTGGGCATGCAGGCACATGGCATTCTCCCCAACCGGCATCAGATGTGCTTTGCTACAATATCCATCAACCCCAGCCAGCACAGCAAAGACCTGCTGACCGGGGGTGGTGGGGATTATAGCCCAACACCTGGTTGGGGAAGGCTGGCATATAACATGGCCAGGTGTTCTATTGGACTGCCTTGCCTTGAGAAGCACCCTGTACTTGAAGGAAGGTCTGGTCCAAATCCAATTAAAAGACAAGAAGGGGAAGCAACAGGGCCTCATTAACAGTCAGCACCTGGGCAGCAGACTGAACAATCACACAGATCTCTATCCGCCCAGGCAGGCGGCTTTTCTGTTTGAATTATAGTAACTGTTTCTAAATTTTCATCCCTGAATGCATAAACTATGCAAATTTTATCCTACTCCGTATCCTCTTTGATTATCTTTTTTGATTATGCATTTCCTTGTTTTGGGGATAGGTGGGGGCACCTGACTTGTGCAGTTTGGTTTCTACTACCCTGCAGTTGTCAAGACATATTTTGAAATGTTGCTGAGTTACTGAAGGGCCATCAATTCTTCCAGCCCCTGGCATCAAGCAAAAAATAGAATAAAATAAACCGCCTCCAGGTTTCAAATTGATGAAAGGCAGGCTCTGGCAGGGTACATGCATTCAGCTTTGAGCTAGCTGATCAGAGCTTTTGGCAAAGTGAAATGGGGTGGGGGAGGAGCATCGCCAGGAAAGATCTTTGGTGGTAGCAGTAGGATTGTCAAGACTCTGCCCCGATGGTTGCCTGCAAAATTTTAGAGGGGATGCTACTGCTTTCCGTGAGTTCTTCACTACCTTGTCCTTTGGGTTTGGGGGAGATTAGATGAAAAAACATTGATATATTTTGCCCCAAATGTTGCTTTTCTGCAGTAAAGAAAGCTCTGTGGAGAATTGTACTTACAGTTGTGTGGGTGGGCCTGACTTGCAACCTGCATGGAATGTTTCTATTGCTTGGTTTGGCTAGCTGCCCTGAGAAGACAGCATGGCTTGTAGCTTTCCCTGGGGCAGAGTACAGCTTGGCTTGCTTACCCGAGTCACACAGAGCTCATTTCTGGCTCTTTAGCTATGGCACAATCAACTGTAGGTTGATCCATAGGAGAGCTTGGAACAGGGGCAGTCAATGCAGAGGCCTGCCTTCTGGGGACCAGAAAGAGTCCCTTGGGGCCTGTTGGGCAAGATACCCTTAGCAGCAGTGACCTCTTTGTGTTTTGTCCCTTCCTTGCGGACCCGGCTTCTACCCTGCCTCCTGCTGTTGCCCTCCCTCTCCTGCTCATCCTTCTCACCATTTCTGGCGCTTGTTTGCCAGGAAAGAGCCTGCAAGCAAACAGACAGCCATGTAGGCTGGCCAACTGCATGACTCCAGAGAAGAGGTACATATCACCAAAATGAGGACAAAAGAGGGCATGGTTTTGCATATGCAGAACTAGGGTTGAGATGAGCCCTTCTGGAAAATTTTCCTCCGGAAACCACACATTTCCCCCACTGCACAACTGGCAGCCTTCACCAGCCACCATTCCTGGCGGGCAAGCCTCTTCCCTGCTTGTCGTCGGAAGCTCAGTTCCTGCTCACTGCCCCGTAACGCCTGGGCCGCAAAGCCAAAATAAGGGAATCTGGGAGATTCCTTGAATATCCCTCTGCACCTTTGGAAAGCATAATTAAGTATCAGTACAATGTATTGCTGTAGTGGAAAAGACTATGACCAGTTGACCCATGTGCCCGTCTGCTTTGAGCGGCTGCAAATGTTTCGGCTTTACATCTCCCTGATTTTCATAGCTCTTAATTTTTCTACTGGCCTTGGATCAGGGAGCTCTTCTGAAAGAGGGAACCGTGGACTGGAAGCCTTTCAAATAGAGCGCTGTCCTCTGTAAAGCAGGACATATGGCCACAAGCCGTGACAGTAAGCATTCTGCAGCTGTTGCTTACAGCCCTGGGTGAGAAAAGATGGTGGTGGGCGCTAAAGTTCTTTACACTTTTAGGTAGATCTCTTTGGCGATGCTGCTACTCATCATAAATCTAGAAGCGATGAGGTGTTTAAAAGCAAATGTGAAAAAAACCTCAAGCGAGAAGAATGGAGATAAGTGTCTTTGCCAAAAACAACAGAAGCGAAAGCAAAACGGAGCTGCATGCATGTGTCTTTGGACCTGCTAAAGCGAAGGAGGAGGATGACCGTTTTCCAGAAAGAATTTCTCCTTACCGATTTTCCTTTTGCTTCCACCGTCCGCTGTGTCTGTCACATCACGTTTTGCCAAAGTGAGGCTGAGGCTGTGCGTGGAATGAAGCAGCACAGCGTTTGCCCTGCTGCCTGCCCAGAAATCAAGCCTCCCCTAGGAACTGGAGGTCGTCCTCTTCAGTGTCCCCTGCCAAGGACGCTGTTTTGAGTGGAATTTGAGATGCAGGTTAACGCTTGGCATCCAGGACCGGAAGGATCAGTGGCTCGTGGGGGACGAGAGACGCGGGGCCTCCTTAATTTCCACCTTGCTGATTATGCTGTGTGGAGAGAGCGGGTGTTATCTCCATGTGGCTGCCTTTGTTGTCAGCAGGAGCTGGGTGAAGGTGCTCAGCGCCAGAATCCATGGTAAGAGAAGCCACTGATGCTGCAAGACCAAACATGGACTCAGTGCGCATGATCACCAGAATCCAAAATGGTTTGCTGTGGGCGGTTGTAGCTTTGTGAGTTGTTAACCACACCGACAACCCATTCTCACAGGGTTCAGACAACATGATGAACAGTGGGCATGGCTTGGACATTCAGCATGGCTGTCTGAATGCTCCACAGCCCATGAGGGGCTGCTTGAACTGGCATGGTGAGTGTTGGATCAGTGTGGTGGTTAGGACAGGAAGTGTGCAGGGTATTGAATTATTGCTACGAATACTTTGCATGGTGGGTATATCCTGCCTTGCTGCCTCTTGCAAGCAACCTTGCAACTTACAAAGATCTCCTCCTTTTCAGTTTATCCTCACTACAGCCTCCTTTTGAGGTAGTTAGGCTGAGAGTCTGTGACTGGCCCAAAGCCGCCCAGTGAGTTTCAAGGCTGAGTGGGGGACTTTCTGCCTATAAATAATTTTAGGCCTGTTTTCTTCTAGATAGCACAAGGAAGTTACTAATCTCCCTCCCTCCCTCCTTCCCTCTCCTCTGACTAATAACCTTTGTTTCCAGGCTAGCCAAAGAAATGGGAAGCCTATCTCCATTTCCAGCTTGAAAATACAGGCTATTAGGCTCTCAGTGGATTGGGAAAGAGAAAGGAAAGCCTTCACAAAGGGGAATCGTGGAAGAGGAACAGATCCTCGATCCCACTGGATCCCATTGGATCCCACTGGATCCCATTGCCCATGCTGGTGGTGGGGAAAGGACCTCTTCTCTCCTGGGGCTGCCCAGACGCCGGACTGGATGGTATGAAAGGTATGATCTGGCTCTCCCCTGCCAGCAGGACTTCACAGAACTCCTGGTGACCTATGGCAGTTGGGCAAGTTGTTAGCATATATGCCTTTTTCAGGCTGTATATACTTACCTGGAAGCAAGTCACACTGAACTCCAACTCACCCTCTAAGTAGGCATGTATAACATTGCACCGTGAATCCAACGTTTGGCAAGATCTACAGAACGGAGCCTAGACTGTTCAGTTGTACGCATTAGTTGTGAGCTCTTTCCATCCCAGTGGTGCAAATATGTGCACATTTTTGGTAAATTCTTATTTAAAAATCAATGGAAATTATGTACTTACTCATCCTGAAGCTCAGGCAGGGATCTTTCCCATCTACTTCTACCTGACCCTTTTTAAAATTGGAGGTGCCAAGGATTGACCCCGGGGGCTTCTAAATGCTCATCAGATGCTCTACCATCAAGCTATCATTCACTTTTATGCCCTTAGTGTTCATACATTTAAATACATCCACTAATGGATAGAAAATGTAGACCAACATCCCATCCCTCTCTCTCCTCCAACCCACTGCAAGGCCTGCATAGATGGTACATAATGGTGTCCTCATTTTCATGGATAAAATGTTGGTGAGTTTGCCATTGGCCCCACAGCAATGCCCTAAAGGTGCTCAGAATAGCATGTGGTTCCCTGAGAAACCCCAAGGCCTCATCTGGTAGCTGGCCTGTCAGACCACCTAAGAAGCAAAGTTCACGCACACCACTTTCAGCTCTGTGCATCAGTAACAACACATCACTATTCAGATGAGCCGAGCTTCCTGGAAGGTTGTGAAGTGGCTCACAACAATCTGCAGATCCCAGCAAAGGGAAGCAATGCTTGCTCCTTTGTTTCAGGGTGGTGGTGGCAGCGGTTGTCACAGAAACGGATTGACAATTGAATGATGCCTTGCCTTTGCAATGGCCACCGTGACAATGGAGAAAATTTATCCCAGCAGAAGAGTTTTTGGCTGCCGTCCATCCATCAGCAACAGGGCTGGGTGGAACAACAGGCAAATGAGCATCTTTCTTTCAGACTACATGCGGCAGGCGGGCTACAGAGTGCCGGCTTTGTCCCCTGTGTGGCTGCAGTAATGAGTGCACTTTGTGGACTGCAGCGCTGAAAGGCATCCCTTTGGCCACGGAATTGGTTCGGGCTGGTGGGAAAAGAAATCATAAATGCTACCAATATTAGGTAGTGTGTTTGGAAGCAACTGTGGAGCTGTTGTTGGCAGAAGAGCCTTGATGCAAAACACCACTCAGGGCTTTCCCTTAGTTTTTTGCTTAGCTGAAAAGCCCAGGCTGTAATCATTGCATAAGAGCTGGTCCATTTTTTCCCTGGGGGTTGCTGTTTTGCTGTGGGGGCTACCAGGGCTCCTTGGCTTGTAACCGATCATAATGCAGCTCCCTTTTATCATGTTCTTGTGTTTTTCTTTCCACATGGTAACTGCTGTTTATATCATATTACATATGAATTTTAATATGGACTGCAGCCTTTCCGACATGTAAACTTGCTAGATTAAGTAGTATATACGCATTCTTCATAAATAAGTATCAAGTATTACCAGTGGCAAAGGTCACTGAGCCCTGTCGATGGGACAATGCACCAGTCCACCTAGTCATGAACCAGCCTTGCCCCCTCACACCCTGTTTGATTTATATGATAACAAGGAAAGTCAAGCCCCGTTACCGACCCCTTTTCTATATCAGGCTTGGCAAGCTGGAGCCCTCCAATGTCTGGGACCACCACTCACAGGAGGCCCATCTGGCATCGCTGGTGGCCAAGAATGATGGAGCAGCAATTCAAAATATTTAGATTGCACTCGGGTGTCAGCCCTTGTGTTACATGATCGGGCAGTTCTCAGTTTTGACACAGAGCTGAATTTTCTCTTCTTCTTTGAAGCCTCCTGGACTTGGAAAATTTGCCTCTCTAGAAAATATTTGGTGACCCACTCTTCACATCTCTTTGCCTATGCAACTGCTTAATTTGGAGCTTAATGGTGGATTCAACCAGAACATGACATTCAAAAAGAACTGGGCAGCCATGTGAGTGGGATGGTGTAAATTGGAGTCCTGCACCAGCAGGGGGTTGGACTGGATGGCCTTCATGGCCCCTTCCAAGTCTACTATTCTATGATTCTATGTCCATGTTATTGAAATAAGAGATGAGGCCCCTTCGTCTGCCTCTCCCTCTGTGCTGCTTTCCAGCTTTATCCTGCAGTATGAACTCACCATATTGTTTCATTAAATGCAAACTGAGCTGAAATTTATCAGAGCTATTGCAGAACTCCTAGAAAATATTCAGTGAAATCCTCCCCATCCCCAATGTGGCCACTTGCAAATAGGATGGACCAAGTTCAGGGATCTGCTAGCTCAACCCAAAAGCATGTGCATCATAAGGAGTTTGGTTCTCATTGTTCTTTTCCCAGACTGCCCAGAACTTTGTTGTGGGAAAGTAAGCTGCAGGTGGTGGAGAGGCCCCCTCACTGGTGCTTCCCATTTCCTCCTGTTCCTCTCTTCCTTTCTGATCCACATCGTCTCCCAAATAGATTTCTTACATTCATCCTTTTCCCCAGCAGTTCTGCTGCAGATGAAGCTTGGCTGCCCCTTTCTTTCTGCGTGAATGCATTGCTGCCTGCTGAGATTTCATGAAGGAATCTTGGCCTTTCCAGCCCACTGGCTAGTAAGGGAGGGGGCATATTTTAGTATTCAGCCTAAGAAACTTTGAGAACAATTGGTAAACCCCCTGAAAGATCTTTGTTGTGAGAGGTTAGAGGGTGGGGGAATCCTATAAGCCAGACGAGAAAGAGAAAATTGCTTGGGGTGTTTTCCATGATGTTACAATGGTTCAGACATTAAACGCTATAAAACAAAAGATAGACTGTGATGTAACCACTATGGCTGCTGAGCAAGCAATCCCGGCAGAAACTTCTGTGAATTTCTTCTGCCGCTGGAAAAACTAATTGGAATCACCCCATCCTTCTGCCCCGCAATACCCTGCCCAGAAAGAAGTTGAAGAATTTTGAGAGGACATTTGCAATCAGCTCTAGTCATTTTCTCTCAGCTCACAATGCAACATTTCTTATAGCTTATTAGTGTTTGCACAGCAAAGCAGCTAATAACCAGCCAATTTTGTTGGCATGTTAGGGGAACTTGGAGCCTGTATACCACTGGCGGTGAACCCTGGCACCTGTGCCGCAGCGGGCACTTGAGCCAAGTCGCCCCAGCATCGCCCCAGCAGCCAAGCATCGGATAACAGTGCACATAGGGGCCATGTGCATGCTCGGAAGGGAGTATTGGCCCCAGGCGATGACGTCACGAGCCGCGACTCATTAGACGCGACTCATCTGAGCTTTCGCATGGCCAGTCAGTGCACTCCCAAGGAGATACACACACACACACACACACACACACATGCTTGGACTGACTGAGAGGTGTTTTTTCTAAACTAAAACCTCAGTTTTCAGGTTTTATTGCAGTGTTTGCACTTTGTGATAAATAAGTGGGTTTTGGGTTGCAGTTCGGGCACTCGGTGTCTAAAAGGTTCTCCATCACCGCTATATACATACGGTGCTATCTACATATTTCTCTTTTCACAGCTGTTATTTCTTCTATTGTCCAGACTGTTTGCTTGAACGTTAAGTGTGCGAGTAGGTATTGAAACAGGTGAAATTGTCAGATCTCTTTCCCTGCATCCACTGTTCCCATCAGTGGCTTTCGATAACCTTGTCTGGCTGCAACGAGCTATTCCTTTGCTTTCCATTGCTTGGTGCCTGGACTGTCGGTGCACGTGTCTCTGGCCACTGTCTCCTGCTACTGTATGCATCAACCCAACACCAGGAGGAGAAGCCCTTCTTATTTGTTCATGTTGCAGAGATGCTCCTTTCCGTAAAGGATTCTCCTGGGTGGTCACCTAGGATAACTTATCACTGAAGTTCACACCACAGATGGCACAGAGCCTGTGTTGCATGCGTTGCCATTTTTGGCTGTGGGTGCTGATGATGCTGGATTGGGCTGCAGAGTTCTGTTAAGGACCAGATGTTCAGGAAGCAAACAGTTCCAAGTAGTGATGGAACAGGGACACTGCCTGTGATTCCTCTGGAAAAGTGGGTTCTCGGGAGTTGGAATCCTCTTGAATGTTTCTGGCCTGCATTTTCTATTGATTTCTTGTTGTACACCACCCGGAGGGCTATACCATCCAGTAGCTGAGGAGTGGTGTAGCCCTCCTCCTCATCTACAGACAAGGGGTCAGAATCCGCTGAGGATGATGGTCCAGGGTACTGGTCCATGACACACATTGGACTGCAGGGATGTTTTTGCATGGGTTGCTGTATGTTGTCACCAGTTCATTAATATGCTTTGCATTCCAGACATTATCCCTCTCCTGTTAGCTAAGCCAAGATGGAAGCCCCTCTGGTAAGCCTGGATGAAGAGTTTGAAGATCTGAGGCCATGCTACATAGAAGACAGGGGAGAAAAATCTCATTATTTTTATGGCTCCTCTCCCCACTACTTGGAGGACCCCTCCCTTTCTGAGCTTGAGAACTTCTCTTCTGAGATCATCAGCTTCAAGTCCATGGAAGACTTAGTCAATGAGTTTGATGAGAAACTCAATGTCTGCTTTCGGAATTACAATGCCAAGACAGAGAATTTGGCCCCTGTAAAAAACCATCTCCAGATCCAAGAAGAAGAAGAGAACTTGCAGGATGAAGAGTAAGTACATTAACGTGTAGAAAGTACATCTTCAGCTTCAGTTGTTCTTGTTAGGACTTTTACTCTGCTCTCTGGGCAAGAGATGTTCCCAGAGCAGCTTACCTTTCTGCCACCCTTACATTTGCTGTCCCAAAACCACAGCACAGAAGGAAAAGGGGTTGGAAAAGAGATGGGTGGGGGAAAGCACAGTCAGGCCCTTGTTCTTATAAATGTTCCTTCTGGCAAGGAGGAGGGAAGTCAGCTCCCTGAAGTTGTTCCTTTTCTGGATGAAAGCAGGCTAGTCTTGTCTTTGCCACGATGTTCTTCCTTGGAGGGAGGCGGGAAGGGGCAGAGGGGCTGTCTCCCATTGGCATGTGGTCTGGGAAAGCATCCTCCCTGCAGCTGTCCCATCATCAGCTGATGGATGGCGGAGGCTGGTCCATCCCTTGTCACCACATCCTTCTTGGGGAGGAGGAGGCGTGCCTTGGCTGATGATTGACTGTTGCTCTTCACCTCTGCAGTCCCAAGGGCAATGAACATTCGGGTGGAATCTCTGTATACATGCAGAAGGATGTATTTATTATTGCTTGCTATATTGCCATCCCCCTTTTCCCTCTTGCAAGGAACCCGAGGCAGCTTATAGAGCCTTCCTCCTCCTCCTCTCAATTTCATTTTCACCAGAACTCTGTGATGCAGGTGAAACTGAGAGTCACTGGCTGGCCCAAAGTTGAACATCATGGCCAAGTGAGGACTTGAAGCAGGGTTCAGTTGGCTAGATTGTTGTGGGGTGTGTCTAATTTGCTCTGATGGAGTGGTGGCTTACTGGTTTTTCCTTGCAACATTTAAAAATCCTCTCAGAGCAGCTGCAGCAGGTTTTCTTCTCCTCCATGCTGTGTCCCACCTGTAAGATGAAGGCTATGTAGGGTCTCACTTGTCATGTTTCTGTACTCTCAGTATGCCTCTGGAATTGTTCCGGAGTGCTCTGAGATGTGGGGAGTGTTTGTCTGTCCCTGACAGAAGCTCCAGCCAACCAGCACGTAGAGCACTAACTGTTTGCAGAAGAATCGTCCCTTCCCAGCCCCCCAGAGGCTGACCTGGCCATATGTTCGGGTTCACCACAGAAGCGTTGCAGCTTTGACCCCTCCCTTGTTATATTGCCAAATCATACTCTCGTTCTCCCACTCTGTGACCTGCAAATTGGAGTCAGGAATAAATGGCTCCCCATTCTTCCGTCTGGTATGGTCACTCAAGTGTGCCTGAAGAAGCTGAGAGGAGATTGTCATGGATGATAATCAGACCAGGATAATCTGTTTCATGGAGACTCAGCTGGGTGGCACATGTTTTGCATGCAGAAGATCCCGTGCTCCGTTCCCAGAATCTGCAGTGAAGCACATCAGGCAGCAGGGGATGGGAAAGGCCTCTTTTTGAGAGAGCCTGGAGAACCGGCTGCCAGTCAGAGTAAAGAACACGGGCTTCAGTTCAGGCTGGCAGCTCCAATGGCAGTGGGACAGTGCACAACACCCCTGGGCCCAAACTGAATCTTAAAGGAACTGTCCATGGTCCTGAGCAGAAATTGTTCTGAGAGGATGGTTCGGCACCATGGACAGCTTTTAAAAGTTTGAATAAAACCTGAATAAACACTCAGCCCCACTGAAATTGGAGTCACCAGATTCCACTGTGAGGCTTGCTGAACAGTCTGACCAGATTAAGACAACGTCCTGCATTCCACCACATCTATATTTTGGACTGCAACTCCCATCATCCATTACCACTGTCGTGCTGGCTGGTGCGAACAGGAGTTGTAGTGCAAAACCTCTGGGGAAGGCTGATCTATGTGGTGCCAGGAGACCTGGGCTATTTGTGTCTTTCCAGCATATATGCATGCACAGTGCAATAGCTAGGTGTGAATCATCCATCAACACATCGTTTTCGCAGGAGTTTTCCTAAAGAGAAATGTTTTCTATGTAGGAAGGGCATAATGTAGGACTAGGGATGGGTGAATAAGCAAGCACTGATTTGCCTCATCTCTCCTTTGATTTCTGCAAGAAAATTGCATGGGAAATTGTGACGATTCAATGAGAGCATTGTCCAAAAATCTGATTATATGTCAGAGTTCTACAACTCTTCCCCATCGACTAAAGCATACCATTGCACAACTTTTAAAATGGCATTTTCAAACTGCTTTTTCTCTGAAATGTGTGCAGTTTCAGAATGTGAGCGCATGTCTGACAATTTGTGGACTTTTTCTTGGAGAACATGTTCCCTTGCTCGTGCTCACACTAGAATCTGTGAACAAGACTTGCTCAAATTTTTTGGGAGTGCAAGAGGAATTCTCATAACCACTGAATACAAATAAAGTGTCTTGGAATCTGAGAATCGCCACATGAACAAAGTATTTTTTTCTGTTTTAAATCGTTTCTTGTTACACAAAACAATTTAAAACAGAAAAACATATATGTGCTTTCTCAGTATAACTTAAAGTTCCCACAGCAGAGTCTGCTCCAGCCTTCCCTACCTGGTGCTATCCTGATGTGTTGGACTACAATGCCAATATGCTGCCTGGGGGATGCTGGGAGTTGCTGTCCAGCACATCTGGTGGGCACCACCACTGAGCAGGCTGTTCTACTCCAGCTGTGTCTCATTTTGTTCAGTAGGGCTTCCTCCTACATTTATACCCTTACTGGAGAGTAAGCCTCATTTAACACAAAGGAACTGTCTTTGAAGTAGACGGAAGAGCACGATGCTGCAGATCGCTAGTCTGTTACTTCATGTTGGTAGTTCTGCATCACATCCTATTCGTCTTATTTTTCCATTTTCAAATGGATTTATTTATTTAAGGCTTTTGTATACCATCACAATAGCCACAAGGCGCTCAGGATGGTTTACATAGTAAAAACCATCAAGAAAACATAAAAGCAACACAAACAATTCAATAATAAGACACTGAAACCGGTAAAACATTCACACCACATCAGGAGCACCGGCCGAGTGAATATCATACATTAACAGATTGGGCATGTCTTAAAAGTAATTAAAATATTAAAATTCAGTCATTAAAAGGACAGCCAAAAATTAAAATTGAGTTAAAATTAAACAATCAACAATTAAAATACTTGGAGCATAAGAATGTCTTGGTCTGGTGCCAAAATGTATACAAAAAAGGCTCCTGGTGCACATCTCAGGGGAGCCAGTTCCACAGATGTGGTGCCACAGCGGAGAAGGCCCTACTCTGGATAGCCACCCTCCTAGCTTCCTTTAATGGCAGCTCCCAAGGCAGGATCTCTGACGAAGATCTTAGGTCCAGGTAGGCTGGTATGGATGAAGACCTTCTTTCAGATATTCAGTTCCTAAGCTGCTTAGGGCTTTATACATTATACGAGCACCTTAAAGCAGGCCTGGACTTCAACTGGCAGCCAATTCCACTGATTGAGGACTGGTGTTATATGCTTACTATTACCAGTCCCCGTCAGCGGTCTGGCCACTTCATTGAGCACCAATTGAAGCTTCTGGACCATTTTCTTCTTTCCCACTAGTGCAGAGTTTGTCAGTAGGTGCAAAGCCTCCAATCCTACTTCCTGGGAAAGTGGGGTGGGAGCAAAGCTGCTTCAGTAAGGCAAAGTTTTGTTCTCACAGCAGAAACAGCCCTTGTCTATGAGCGGGGAAGGCAGCTTCAAGGCAATGACCTCTGGTGCTGTTCCAGCAAGCTGAAGGCCACAAAGACTTGGCATGCTTGTAAGAAAGCATTCTTGCTTTTGGGCTCTAGGAAAGATCACTGCACTGCCTGTTGAACCACAATCAGCGCCTCACCATTCTTCCAGCAGAGCCTGTCCAGTACTCATTCTTCCATGTTACTCCCTCCATTCCCTCTTCTTCCTTATCCTCAGTTCTCTGATAACAGCCGGTGGGTTCCTCTTCAAATATTCTGTGGCCTGCCTCTCCAGCATGGGGCGCTGTACTCTATTTCTGTTGAAGCTATGATATCTATTTCTAAATTTGCAAGCCGTATGGGTATGAACAGGCATACGCCACCCTACTGGGGTCGGTGGGCTCATATGGACTTTTTAGAGGGTTCCTTGTATGCACTTGCAAAATGCTGCCACACTGGACATGGCTGGTCCCGACACTCACATTTCTTAGAAGGCAAAGGGGTGAGGCTTAAAGAAAAGAAAAGAAAAGAAAAGAAAAGAAAAGAAAAGAAAAGAAAAGAAAAGAAAAGAAACTTGCCCATGAAACTAAATATGAGAACGGTGATGAGATCTGAGCTCTAAAATGCACACACCTTCTAAAACCCTGATGTAGATGGAACTTTGCTTTGTGGCACGCATGCCGTCTTCTCAGCATGTACTCGTATGTGGGTGGCTGTGCACACACGCAGAGCTATTTTTTTAAAATCTTAGGGTTTTTAAAAACCCGGAGGCACTGCCTTGGAGACAGCAGCATTACAGTAGAAAAACTGCATGCCAGCAGGAACCCCTCTTTGTCCTGGTTTGTGTCCATGGTTTCTGATCGTGTATTTAAAGTGGTTGAATTTTGGCTGCCATTCTTCTCTTTTACCAAACATGACCTGCTATTCATCTTTGCACTGATAATGTGGACATGAGAATTATTATTATTATTATTATTTTATTTCTCTACGGCCCCACAGCTGAAGTTTTCTGGGAGGTTCACAACAATCTATAGAAACAAGACAATAAAAATGCCATAAAACATCACAGAACAATTTGTAGTTGGAGTAGGCCTGGATCTGGGTTCTAGTCCCCAGTCATGCATGATTTGCACCAGTCATGGACTCTCAGCTTAATTTACCTCACAGGGTTGTTGTGAGAATAAAATGGTGGAGAAGGATTCTGTAAGCTTTCCTGGCTGCCTTGCAGGAAAAAGCAGTTTATAAGTATCATAAGGCAATGCATAGCATAATGCAATGTTCAATTTTTTGCAGCCCTAAGGTGGCCGCTTCCAGATGCAACTGTTTCAATATTCCTGCTATTCTTTCACTATGAGATATGCATCTTGGTTGTGGAAACTTGAATGGTGCACAGAGATGGGCTGTAGAGCTGGTGGCAATCTTCTTCAGTGTTGACAGCCCAAATGAACCCAGCATCTCTTTCATGGAGAGAAGCATAATCTCTCTCTCTCTCCTCTCTCTCTCTCCCCCAAACGGACCAGATTTGCCCCATCTTTGTTCTTTTGGCTCTTGAATCTGTGACTACCCTGTTTGGTTCCCTGCAGCTGGTGGAATTATTTGCACTCTGCCCGTGGCTTGATCCCAGAAACTGTTTTCTTGTTTTCCTCAATGGACACATTGTTTGCTGTTCTAGATATATCTCACCTTGTCCATTGGTTGGAACAGAGCAGCGGAATCAGAGTGGATCTTGTCCGAGGATATTTATGCCAGCACTGTGTCATGGAGCTCACAATCCCTCTTGTCTTAAAGGAAAGGGAACTGAATTGTAGATGGGCAAACCTGCCAATGTTGGTTTCCCCTAAAGCCACTTTGAGATAGCATCTCTTTATACTGGGGTATTCAAATATGGTGATTCCATAGAAGTATGTGTGCTAGAATGCAATAGGCAGGGGTCATGGGTCCACACATCCTTCTGAGCTGTAGACAGAGCAACAGGTTTGACATTTCTGTTTTAATGCTGGAGCAAACTTGCTAGCTCCTTCCAGCTGTTGGGCCCATGACATGAACCACTGTGGAGGTTCCCATGGTAGCTTCCTCTATGAGAGCATTGCAATTCAGACTCTCTGCCTACCCCTTGCCATTTCTGGTTTACATTTGCTAGTCTTGTATTTGCTTGGCATAGGTCAAGCTTTAGTTAGGATGGAGGTGAGTGGGGAAGGGACCCAGAGTCCAAAGGAAATGCCCCAGGGGACATTTGAAGAGTCAATAGAACCGGATTCTGAATTTGGGGATCCTAGATGTAAATCTCTGTTCAGCCATTAGGGTTTCTTGGGCAGCTTTGAACAAGGCAGAAGGCTTTCCACTTCAATTCCCTGTATGCTGTTATAGGAACAATAGTGACTCATCTCACAGAGTTGTTATGAAAATGGCTAAAAAATTGTTGCTTTCCATATTCCTCAGGCATATGGGAGCTAAACTGAAAACGTAGGCTGGGAAGAAATGATTTCATATCCGAGAGCAACAGAAATAGTATGAAAATACCTAGTAATGTGCCACAGATGCTTGCATGAAAGCTCACTCACAGCTACAATTACTGGAATCAGTTTGGGAGTTCTGTGGACAAGTGGCAGAACTGTGTTGCATTTAGGGTTCTCTTTGTCAGGTGATTCTCTAGAGCAAAGTGTCAAACTATCCTTCTGGAAGCAGAAGACAATGTTCTGGAAGGGAGGACACCTCTGGACCCAGCACATTGTCTTTTAGGTTGAAAAATATGTTTTCATACCTCTGCGGTTTCTTTCATCAACGCCTCCCGTCCTTGTGCCAGTCACTCTGGAACTTGCTATTCTTTTGCTATTTCTATCATTATTTTCCAGAATTCCTGAGATGGATTTTCTTATCTTCTTGCAGGGTCCTTCCAGTATATATTCTAATATGCGTACTACCCACGTTATTACAACTTTTCCAGCTGGGAGTGGCTGCTGGGCAGGGTGCGGGGTGGTGAAGTGGGGGGCCTTCTGCAGAGAAGAGGCACACTGTTGTTTTGTGTTGTGCTGGTTGTGAACATTTTCCTTTCCTCCTTTCAGTTTTTTAAAAACTGTACTTCGCTCCTCTGCTTCTGTGCGCCGGTGTTCACACAGCACAGTGCACATAAAGGAGTGAAAGGCAGATGTGGTTTTGCATTGCGGGCTTTTGCGGAAGAGAGCCCTCACACCAGGACGGAGTGATCCCCACCCATTTATGCTCAGGTAGCATCATGCAGCATTAAGTATGGCATGGAGCTGCATGAATGACCAGCCTCCCCTGCCCCCCCCCCCCGCCACTTCTCATGCCATTTCCCACACTGTGCCCTGTGAGTAACATTTGCAGGAGTGAAACAGAGCAGTACAAGAACGGAATGGGTTCCAGTGCAGATCTGCTCATGATCAACTGGGAATGAAAACTCTGTTGTCCTCTGGATGGTTTTGGACTGAACTGGGCAATGCCTACCTAGAATTTAAATCAACAATAGTACTGGGTTTAGTTTGGATGATTCCGGTTGACTTGTTGTTGTTTGCAATTGGGTCGCTCAGCTGAAGAGAAGGCTCAGGTTTGCCTTTTCCCATTTCTTCATACTCTCTTTTGAACTCTGCCTACTGAGAAATTTCCCAAGGGAAGCATTGTGCTGTCCAAATGGCTTTCCTCTATTAACATACCTCTTGCTTTTTTTTCCAGGGTTTGGGATGCTCTTACGGACAATTACATCCCATCCATCTCTGAGGACTGGAGGGATCCCAATGTTGTCAAGGTACTAAATGGCAACGTCTCGGACACAGAGGTATTTACCTGCATTTGTCTGCTCTCCCTTCCCTCCTGCTTTCCGGTAATCATAAGATGAAATATTTTACAAGCATGTACGGAAGCACCGTTTTGAAATGCAGCCAATGGGTGGGCGATAATTATTAAGCAGCTCCATTAATGCATGCAAAACAGAAGTGACAACTGGCAGCCATTCCACAAAGCAGAACAAATAGAATGTGAGAATGGAGTTCTTCTCAGATAGTAGAACAGATCTGCTAACCTTTCTTGAATTGAGGTCATCATCCCTGGGTAATGGAGAGGCATGTATAATGAGGGAAAGACTGCTCTGTGTGTGTGTGTTTGTGTGTGTGCGCACGAACACACAGGCAAAGGGAGGCATTGTCCTCTTGGCTGTTGTTTGCGCAGAGAGTGACATTGCTGATGTTTGTGCCGCCTTCCACCCTGACACTTTCGGAACAATGGGCGGCTGGCCTTTCGAACAATGGCGACTGTGATGGCGAAGGAGACGCATCGCAGAGCTCGGCAGGGATCAACCAGGCCCTTGTGTGTCTGCATTGCTCTTTCGCTTGAGCTTTGTTGAAAGAAGAGCAGCAGGACGCATTCAGAGAAGTCTCTCCCGTTTGGCCTTTTCCTCCCCATAAAATCTCTTGAGCTGAAGAGCAGGGGTAGATATGGGGGAGGGGGAAAGGGGTTGCCAGGTATGTATGTCAGAAATAAGATTGCGACAAGGCGGCGGATTAAATGAAGGCAGAGAATTCTGAGATAAGGAACACGTTTTCTTTCTTTTCTGGGATGAAGGCCAGACTATGAGCTGTCTAGCTGACTGGAAATGTCTAGAGAAGGAAAGAAGCAGGCAGGCTAGGCATCAGTGGATGGCTCTGGACAGGGCTTGGCTGCGAAAGAGTAGGGCTCAGGGCAGGAGGACAATTGCAGTACCCAGAAGGCCTTGGGGGATATCTAATGTTGTTGCATTGGAATCTAGGCACCCTTTTCTTGCTATATTGTGGTCATTTGGTAGTCTAATAGGGATGTGGACAGGGTGAATGAAAAGAGAGGGGGCTTGTAAAGAACGAATGGTTTGGGACAAGGAAAAGGAGCAGCGAGTTCCATTCTTCTCACCCTCTTGCTTGGAGGAAGAAGACCATTGAAGGAGTCACTATTGATTAGAGTAGGGTGACCTGCTTGGGGAGAGGGGACCTACTAGGGCATTTTGCCCAAGGGTGCCTCCAGACCCGTGGAGCCACTGGGCCCTCTGATGAGGCTCTGGGGCAGTCTTCCTGAGACAAGCCAGCCTCCTCCCTCGCCTTCCAAGCAGATCAGGGCAGAAAGCTTTCTAACAAAAGGCATTGTTAGGTTAAAGCTGACCAGCTAGGTTAGCTTTGTGATGCAGAAGAGGGGCACTGCACAAGTCAATCACCAGTGACACAAGCAGTTAGCATATTGGTTGCAAGGTGGCCTAATGGCAGGAAGGTGATTCCAAAGTGACTATTTCTCCTTTCTTGCAAAGGAAAAAAGCTGACTCTGCCTTCAAGCTGGGCCATGTTCCCTTGGGCCAATCGCATGTCTTAATTTCTCTGCCCTTTTAATTTGGCATTGGATTGATGATGTTAAGTCCAGCCCCCCAATCTCAGTAGAACTCCCCCCACCCCCGGTTTATCTCCAGCTCCATCAGCCTTGGCGTTTCAGCTGCAGGTTCCAACCCCACCTCTCCTTCCACTTCTGGATCAGCATCTGAGATTATCACCTTTGAAAGATGACTTATGGGAGGAGTGGGCGCACTTTCTACACTTTCTCAACCTGGCACCTTCATGGCCAAGCCAGCAAGGCCAGTGATCGGGCATGATGCGAGTGGCATTCTGAGGATGCCAAACTGGGGGATGCCGTCCTAGAGAGAAAGGGGACAGAATATGTCACTCGAGGCAGCTCTTCTTTTTCTCCTCGCTACACCAGGAGAAAAGCAGCGTCACGATCAGCAGGGGGTCAGCCAGCCACCGAAGTCACTTGGTTGTAAAATGAAAAGAGGAATTGCGTCACCTCCACAGCCAACCCCAAACTGCAGATTCATGTGTGTGTCAGCTTTGCAAACCAACCAATGGAAGACAGCAGCTTCCACTGCTTGCTTTCTTATCCTGTTCAGTCAACAATAACTTATGCAGCTTTAAGTTCTTAATGGGTTTACTGGAGTGAGGTCAGGAACCATGAAAGCAGAGAGCCAAAGAGATGTTATTTGTGGAGGTCAATGGGAGCCTTTGGATGATCTGGAATCCCCCCCCCCCCCGCACCTTCCCAGGCCATAAGCTGTTCTGAGCACCCTGTGGTGTAGGGAATTCAGTAGGATCTTGGCAGCCATGATTGCTGTTCACTGTTGGATGCTCAGTTGCTTCTAGGATCCAAAAAGGGAAGCGCAGAAGGGAGAGGAAGGCAAGGCAGGTGGGCTTCGATCAACTCCACAAAGCTCAGACAGGGTCATCCCCAAGGGCTGGCACTGTTGGGCACGGAGGAGGGCAAGGGACTGACCGATACAGACCCCACGGCAACTTGCCCCCCAAAACCTGCTTAGCCACCTGCTTCCCACACTGGTCCAGACGATGCTGCTGGGGGAAGAAGAAGGTAGGTGCCCCTGCCTTCTTGCCCATCACGTCCCTGCTTAGCAAGCAAGCAGGCAGCAGCAATGGTGAGGAACGGGGGCATCTCCAGCAGCTGGTTGCTTCGCCTCTCTGGGCAACAGGAAGAAATTCCACAGAGGAAGCTCACAGAAACACAATGAGTCAGAAGGGACATCCTTGGGCTTCTGGTCTGACCCCTGCTCATGTAACACCCAACCTGAACTCTGCATCGTCATGGTCAGAGAAGCTGACCATTTCGTGGTCTACCCAGCATGGAAAACGAGGGTTAGCGAGAGAGACACTCAAGCCTAGTAAGGGGAGATTCTGATGGACAAGGAAGAACAGAATGCATTGAGCCAAGGAAGCCAAGCAGTGCTTGAGCCATGGGAGAGGAGAGCGCATTGAAGGTGACCGTATTCACCTCCGTAGGCCCCGACCCCTGATCCCCCACCCTTTGGGCCAGGTCGTGCCCAGGGGGCCACCATTCTTGGTGGGCCTTGCTGGCCAAGCCATAAACTGTAGTTACTATCCTGAGAGGAAGCCTGTGGGGGTGGCTGGGAGAGAGCCGTGTACTTTTGGGCACTGCTTCCAAGAAGCGCATGCAGTATCCGCTAGGCAGCAAGATCCAGTCCTCTGTCCCCCAGACCATTTCCTGAGGGGAAGAACAGGCAGGGTGAGGGTGCGCCAAGGCTCATGGGTGAGCATCCCCCACTTCGGTCTAACTGGCTGGGTGGGCTGGGCCATTTGCCAGGTTCGACTCCCCAGGGTGAGTTTTGCAGGCCTATTTGGTGAAGTCCGGATCACGCTCCCCATTGCTTTCCAAAATGGGAGCAACTGGACCTGTTCCTCAAAGGTCGGGGGCCTGGCCTCCCCTCACCCCTCCTCTGGCACCCTGTAATTTGAGTTTTGGAAACCACGTGGTCTTTATTTATTGAAATGCACTTTTCTTTAGTTTTAATATTTTGACAATGTGGAATATGGGGGGATGCAAACTCAAATGAACAAAGGGAGAGGGGAAAGGATGAAAAAGGTATGCAAAAGCAAGCAGGAGAATGCCCTGTGGACACTCTGCCAGGGGATTAATTTCTCTGTATGTTTGTATTTTGCATGCTTCATGAGTGTGAAGGGCTAGTCTGTGACCCTGTGGAAACAGGGCTGTGTATTAAAAACAGCAGTGTTTAATATGCCTCACGTATTTTAGGCCAGCCTTGCATGGATGCCATTGGCGATGAGGAATTCTATGCCAAGGGAAGCATGAAATCCCACGCGGACGAATGAGCAGAGGGCAGATGGACCAGTGACTAAACTAAATGCTGCTGTGGCTTATTTACAAGGCTCTTCTAGATGCTACAATAGATGATGGTGAAGAAAAGGTCCATTTCACAGAGGAGCTGTTTCTGTGTAGACGAGCTCAGGTGGCAGTCCAGGGTAGGCAGAGTGGAGCATTCGCTAGTAGCCCGCTGACAGGGGTCCACCAGGGTCACGCCTCTTCTTCACTACTGCAGTCTGCTTGTTCACCTGCCTCTCTCTCTAGCCCAGGCGATGGAGGTGGTGAGAAGGAGGAACTCCAGGTGCCACTAACTGATGATGTTCGTCCATCGTTTTCGATGAGGACCTTGACATCTAATGGGTTGTGAGTTGTCCACGGTGTGTCCGCAGGTGGCTGATAAGGCCCATACGGGCACGGAGTGTTCTGCCACATGTGAGGCAGACATGTGTGGGCACCACTGTTGCAGCATTTGCAACTCTGGCTTTACGGAGCGCTCGCTTCTCTTGTGCTATGGTTGTCCTTCTGGCTTCAGAAGCTTGGCAGCCTTGGTGGATCAGCGTGCGCCATGTCGGTCGGTCTTGTGCCAGGGTCTCCCGGGAGGTGGTGTCGATAACCAGGGACTTGAGAGAGGCTTTCAGCGTGTCTTTGTAACTAGGACTGAAAAGGTAGACTCTCTGAAGGAGGGGACCCATTCAGAGGGACTTGCCCAGAGCCTCCTGGAAACCCAAAGAATGTTTCTCTTCATATGTGTGCAGCCTTTGACTGCAGTTTTCCCATTTGGTCCCAATGAGTGGCCAAGGGAAGGCACGTACTTCCCTGGCAGAGAACACGCTTCACATGCAGACAGTCTCCTCTGAAAATTCAGAGCACTGCCACGGCCTTCATAGATATTCTTGCACTAGAAAGATCAAACAAGAGAAGAGTTGCTTGTTTTTTCTAAGTAAGGGTTGATCTACATGCTCCAGAATGAATGAGAAGCACAAAGCAAAATTCTCCTGTTGCGCTCGAGAATGCGAAAAGAGGAACACGCGCTCGATGCTTTGCTTTGTGAAAGCCAAACTTGACTTGCCTAAGCATTGAAAACTCATGCGTCAGGCAGAAGGGCCCTTGCTGAACCTTCTTCTGGAGACCTTAATTTCTCCGCAGAGAAATATGTCCATCCTGCACCTACACCCTGAAGGAAAGTGTTTTTTGTCAAGCCAGACTAAATGGGATGCTAAACATGTGACTTGCAATCCCTTGCTGCAAGATGGGGATTTTCTTTGCCACGCCAGGGTGAGGTGTAATCCTTGTCTGTGGTTCTGAAGAAAGACACCTCCTAGAGTTGACATTAACCCTGCAGGAATATTGATGGTGGTTCCTCTTGACATCATTGACACCAGGCTACTAAGAACTTTCAGAGAGTAGATTTTTAGACCACAAGACGGGGAGGAAAGTAGCAAAGTTCCAGTGAAAACCAAGCTTCTTCATAGCCACTATTAAGTGTAAAACAGCACAAACAACACAGCCTTCAAGTGATACATTTAACATCAGGTCTCTTTTGACCCTGAGTCTGCCACCAAAGGCTAGGAATTTAATCTGTCTCCCTTCCTCTCTGTCTGTCTTCTGGGGAGTTTTGCCTAATGGGAGCTGGAAAGGCTGAAATGCCAAACAAACCTTGAATAACCCATGCCATGATGTCATTTTTATTTCTTGCACTGATTAGCATTGTAGCCAGAGCTCACTGACCTTGAATGGAGACAAATGGACACGCTCCTTTCTTTCCTTTTCCCAAAAAATAAATCCCTCATTCCATTTTTAAAAGCATGTTTATTTAAACAAGTTTTGGGTTGATTTGATTTAATACTTCTATATTTTGTTTAGAAATAATCCATAAACTATTATGGATTTTTAAATCTTAATTTAATTTTGGTTAATTTGTTGGTTGTGTTTACTGGTGTGTGTGAATATATTTTATTTGAGGTGCTCTATTTTATTGCTTTATCTTTTATCAGATTGATACTTGTTTTGTTGTAATTTATGCATGTTTTTATGCTCTAGTATTATAAGCCACCCAGAGAAAGAAAGAAAGAAAGAAAGAAAGAAAGAAAGAAAGAAAGAAAGAAAGGAAGGGACAGTCTTATACTGAACCTTTCATGAAATTCCTTTTGGCCTTTTCAGAGTCATGGCAACAATTCCAGAGTCTGGGACAGTCACAGAGCGGAAACCCCTGCACTTCATGACTGAGCCATTTGTTGGTTGATGGGGAACACCTCTGCTAAATGCCCCATTGTCCTCAGAGCTGGGTCCAAGGTTGAACTGTACCTAGAGCAGGATGGGTCCCATTTTTCATGTGCTTATTTCTAAGTTGGTTCTATCCTGTTTTCACCTTAATTCAACAGAAACGAACAAACAACCTTGCTTTGTTCCCAGGCCTGGAAACGGCCAACCCACAGAGGCATCTGTTTCCTCTGGAGGTGGCTTCATTTTGTTAGATTTCATGCAGGCCTCGGCTGCCCCCAGCACTGGTTCCAAATGTGCATGGCCTCTCCTGCTTCAGAGGACCCAGAGGGACCAACCAGTCTCCTGGAGATTGCTCCCAACAGCTTCATCTGGATAGTAAATAAGATGGGGAACAAGAGGGGCGCTGTGCCTCTCCATGGTTCAGTTGCCACGGAGCCAAAGAGCAGTGACCCAGTAGTCTTCTCTGGAGCTCCCCTGTCTCCAACGCGCACCTCACAAGGTGGTCCAGGAGGATGCTGGGGTCAACGGCATGGGAAGCCACTGGGGGAGCAACATGTAGCAGAGGTGAACTCCCTCATGCCCCTCTCTTGAGGAGGATCCTCCATCAGAGAGACCACAACTGATTCTGTTCCCAGAATGGCCCAAGTTCAGACTGGAATGGATCTAGATCAGTGGTGGCAAACCTATGGCACGCATGCAACAATGGGCACGCAAGGCCCTCTCTGTTGGTGTGTGAGCCAAGTCACCCCAGCATCGCCCCAGCAGCTGAGCATCGGGTAACAGTGTATGGGGGCCATGCGCATGCTCGGAGAGGAGTAGTGGTGCCAGGCGATGCTATCAGAAGCTGCGACTCATTAGCTGCGACTCGTCCGAGCTTTTGCGTGGCCAGTCAGTGCACTGCCAAGGATACATATATGTTTGCTTGGAATGGCTGTGAGTTGTTTTTCCTAAACTAAAACCTCAGTTTTCAGGTTTTACTGCAGTGTTGGCACTTTGGGATGAATAAGTGGGTTTTGGATTGCAGTTTGGGCACTCAGTCTCTAAAAGGTTCACCTTCAATGGGTTGGGGTTAGAAAAACAAGGTGTCCTGGCATGATTTTGATGGCTGGAAAGTGTTTAGAATGGGCAGAAATGATGAGTTGTGCAGAAAAAGCTACTCAAGGAAGGCTTTTTCAAAATCGCATTATTTCCAAGGAAATTTTGCCCTATAATAGGGTTAGGGTTGTGCACCAGGGTAGGGTTAGGGTTAGAAAAATGAGGTGTCCTGGTGTGTTTTTGATGGTTGGAATGTGTTTAGAGTGGGCAGAAATGATGAGCTGTGCAGAAAAAGCTACTCAAGGAAGGCTTTTTCAAAATCGCATTATTTCCAAGGAACTTTTGCCCTATATTAGGGTTAGGGTTGTGCACCAGGGTAGGGTTAGGGTTAGAAAAATGAGGTGTCCTGGTGTGATTCTGATGGTTGGAAAGTGTTTAGAATGGGCAGAAATGATGAGCAGTGCAGAAAAAGCTATTCAAGGAAGGCTTTTTCAAAATCGCATTATTTCCAAGGAACTTTCGCCCTATATTAGGGTTAGGGTTGTGCACCAGGGTAGGGTTAGGGTTAGAAAAATGAGGTGTCCTGGTGTGTTTTTGATGGTTGGAATGTGTTTAGAGTGGGCAGAAATGATGAGCTGTGCAGAAAAAGCTACTCAAGGAAGGCTTTTTCAAAATCGCACTATTTCCAA